>NC_046379.1:12763881-12897919 GCF_011125445.2 Fundulus heteroclitus | reverse complement strand
GAAATCTTGGCCGCCTGCCCAACTTGGCTCATTGTAATCGAGGGATGATCGTGGACGGGAGGCAGCCCTCTCTGCTGCCTCGGCTGCCCCGCTCCTGGACCCAGCCCGGCTCCCACCACTGACATGGAAAGACCAGTGAGTACCTTCTCTCTGCTTCCCTTCTCTCCTCTCTCTGGTGTTGGGTTCCTCCCCCCCCCACCCCTCTTCCCTGCTCTGCTCTGTCGCAGATTTAGCCCTGACTACATGCAGCTTTCGAATCCTCTCTCCGGCTCATTCTTTCTCCCTGGCTGTCGCTCCCGTAGGAAGCAGGAACGCCGGGTAGGAGGAAAGCCTTGGCAGCTTTCTCCCTGCAGGGCCCTTCTTCCCCTCTGCTGCCCTCTTGCCCGAGCATGGGCGCCATCAGTCCGTCCACATCCTCTCTGTGTAGTCTTTGTGTGTGAATGATAGCTGCACCGGTGCTCCAGAACCGGGAGGTTTCAACAACCCCCAAAGAGATTTCAGAAGCCGGTGTCGGTCGTTGGGCTCCCTGAGATTTCACAGTCGGGCTCTCTGCTGCGCCTATTCTTGGTGGTATGTCCTCATGGACTGTTGTGTTTGGATACCCTGACAACTGCAGACAGTGAGGTAACCACTTTGCGGGCCTGCCGTCTCTTTCAGCAGAGTGAGTCCAAAACTTTTCCCATGCTCAGACTGCATTAGAGATCTTGTTCTCGTTCGTTAGGCGATCTGGTCTTCTCAGGCGTCGCTGGGGCAGCCCTTTTTCTTTGCAGGTTTAGCAGCAACCGGAATGCAAATGATGGAGACGGTCTTTGTGCACTTGTTGGCCGTGAGTCATCTCCCCATTCTGGTTATATCACATGGAAACAACCTTGACTTTTGTATTGTTAACGGCGCCACGGTGGAGGATGACTGACTCACTTTGGCACGGCGCCTCCTCAAACCCCTCGGGAGCAATGGGAACGGAGCATGGCGAATACAATGCTTCGGCATTTTTTAAAGCGCCCTATAAACCAATAAATCGACTCAATCAACACAAAATATGTTCCAGTTCAGAGTGCACCATCTCTGTCACCATTGCTGTCTTGCTGCGATGAAGAGCCTGGGTTCGAATCCCAGCCGAGGGGCACTCTGCACGGCATTTGCATGTGTGGGTTTTCTCTGGGTACTCCAGCTTCGTCCTACTCTCCATAAAAATAAGCCTGTCAGGTTAAGCAGCCACTCCATATCACGGTTGTCACACTCTAGTCCTCTTGGGTCGTTGTCCTGCAACCTTGAGACGTCTCCCTGAATCAAATGGTCGTATTATACTCTCTGCATGCAGTCAAGTTTTAGAGGGTGTTGCTACATACTGCTAAATTTTGGATCCCGGTGTGTTAAAGTAGAAACCAGGTGCTGGAAATCAGCCCTCGCTGACTGCAGCTTGTGAGCGCCGCTCCTGTTCCTCGGGTCCGAGTGTGTGCGGATGGTTGTCTGTCCCAACAACCCTCCCCCATGTCATTGGTCATAACATTCGATCGGGCTCGTCGCCATTTTTAGATATTCGTGAAACTTTTCTCTTTGCTGTTGGGGTTTTGATTGGGGTTTGCGTTTGCTCTTAGGCTGGGAAAATGTCAAACAATTGAAAAAATAAACTCTGATGCATTACTATTTCATGAATATAATAAAATAGAAAGAGTTTTATTGTCTTTGCAAATACTACAGTGAAGTTGCAGATGGGTCTGTTGTGGAATGTTGGTGAAGATTCTCAGTCATCCAGGTTATGATCAATCCAAAAAAGGTTAAAAAATAATAAAAAAACCGGACCTCTGTTCTGAAGCTGAAGACGTTGGGAAGCGAAACGTCCAGTTGTTTTAATTTTTTAAGCTTTTTTGGATTGGTCTGTCATGGTGCACGGTTATACAGACAGTGCTTTGCAAAAGTTTTCACTCCCTTTTAACTTTTTCACATAACAACCAACAAGTTCAATGCATTTAATGAAGATTTAACATGATAAATAAAACTACAGAAACAAAGTAAGCACTCCATTTATCTAAAGTGGAAAGGAAACGAAGCGTTATTTTTGTTATACAAAATATCCAAAAAGTGTGCCATACCGATATCTTTAGCCCTCTTTCCTCTGATGCTTAGAAATAGAATCCAGTGCAACAAGTTGCCTTCAAAAGTCACCCAATTAGTTAATATAAGTGTAATTCAATGAGAATAAATCCAGATATCCCGAGGAGACATCAGGGGTTTGTAAGAGAATATCAGTGAACAACCCTGAATCGCGAAGATCTAGGAACACAGCAGACAGGCCAAGGAGAAAGTTGTGGAGAAGTTTAAAGCAGGCTTAGGTTATAAAACAATATCTCTGGCTTTTGAGCATTTCGCCTAGCACTGTTCAATCTATCACTTGTAACGGAAACGAGGGGACAAAACGACAAAACTAGCCAGGCGTGCCGGGCCACCTAACCGGACAGGCTGGCCAAGAGGGGCGTTGTTCATCAGAGAACCAGCCAAGAGGCCCGTGGTTACTCTAAGGGAGCGGCAAAGATTCACTGCTTAACCCTAAAACCAAACCCTTACCCTTACTCTGGTAAAAACAGGACAACTATCAGTAAAGCACCCAACAAATTTGACCTTGATGGGACATTGGTAAGAAGACGGATTCAGAATACAGCTGAATCCAAATGCACGGCGAACTTTAAGATTTGGATTTGTAAAAAAGCTTGAAAACCACGTGTTATTTTGTATTCATATCAACATTACATTCTACGTTGTGTTGCTCTGTCACAGAGATCTGCAACCCGAGGCTCCTGAGCCACAGGTTTAGCCTTACAAAGGGGGCTCTTTAATATCTAGAAGAATATGTTTTTGCTCATGTAGACAAGATAAAGGCTGGTTTGACCAGTTGCTTAGTTTTTATGCATTTACTATTTCCACCAAATTACTCCTAATGGTTCATGGGATTTTTTTCCCTGTCCTTTTATATCATTAAGCTGATATTGTAATTACTGCTTTGGTTTTATTTAAATTGGGCTAACTACTTTTCTAATTTTTATCTGAAAGGAAAGGTACCCAGCAAGCCTCATTTTTGTCCTTGCTAAAGTTTCAACTTTCTCTTTATTCTTAAATCGAAAAAAGATATATAATTTATTTTGGGTTCACAATAAAACCAAGTTTATGGAATGTGAATTTGTAAAACTAGATTTAAAAGGTTTTGTGTCTCTTTTTATTTTGATGCGAGTGCAAAAATGGCTCATTGAACTGAAATGTTTGCTGACTCCTGGTCTATCATCTTAAATCTGAAGCAAAAGAGATACAGACTAAAAAAATAAAAATAAAAGGCAGCAATTTAGAACCTGAAATAAGAGTAATTGACACAAAACCATACCTTTCTAAAAACAATCTCTTAAAACCTTTTTTTTTTAATCGATGAAACATGATCATACATCCATTGCCTCGTAGACGTTTAAAGACTCTCCCACTGCAGTTCCTTACAAAGATGTGTTATTCACACTTGTTTTACTGCCAGTCAGATGAGCCTCATTTTCCTCAATCTGCCCAAACCACAACCAGGGTGGGGAATATTCAATTACAGCAGGTCAGAGGAAGTGAGATCATTGAGTCACAGATATTTGATGCTCTGTAACAATTGGGCTGTCTCAACTCAACAGCAACTGTCCGGTTGATGGTGGAAGAATTGCTGCAGAGGCAACGCTGCTGCTGCTCTTTGAGTTCACATGGGAGTTTTTAGCCCTGGGCCTCGTGTCTGTGTGGTAAGGCGTGCCCTGCTGACTGCACCGGGATGTTTAGGATGCTCTGCATATGTGTAACTGAGACTCCTAATGAATGCTCCATCTGTGGTGGCTGTGAGGATGTGTAAGTGCTGTGTGCTGTCGTTCACTATCACTGACAACAATTTTGGGTTTCTGTTATCCTACTGAACAGGTCACATTTTTTCCCCCTGACTGCTGGATGCCTGAATCTTTTACTTTGACATATTTTACTTGAAGTCATAGTCTGTCTTTATTTGTTCCTTTTTGGAAAATAACCCTACAGTGTTATTTCTAAAACTTGAAATCGTGCTTTTATTCTTTTTTTTTTTGTGTTTTTTGCACGATCTTGACAGCTGTTTGTTTTTATACAGTTGATCATTCTTGTTCTTGTATAAATATGAGAAGTTCCTCAGTGATATCAGCCTATCAGTCAGAATCAGAGGTCTTCGACTAACTGATGTCTGAATGTGTCTAACCAGACCACCAGTAACATGATGCCAAAAAGGGATCTTGAAAGAGATCTGGAGCTGGACAAGAAGATCGAGGCTCTCCGCAGGAAGAACGAAGCGCTCATGAAGAGGTACAAGGTGAGGACAAGCTGCTTACTGGCTGGATTTCTGATGTTTCTATGAATAAAATTGCATTTATCATTAGATTAATTCAATTTGTAGCTCACAAGAGTTTAATTTATATGCTAGACCGAAATAAAGAAATTTAACCTTTTTGCTCATAAAGGGAAGGTTTGCCAAGTAATGTCTCCAGTTAAGACAGAGAAGTCATAAGAATCGCTGTCTCAGAGCTGTAGCAATAGATCTGGAAAAAGCTTTCTATTGCAAATCTAGTCTAACTACAATTCATTACCACGGCTGATAACAGCTGTGTATTTAAAAATCTGTCTATTATAAAAAATATGTAGATCTAGGAGCATTTGGATATAGTTTCTGAATGTCTGCTCCTGTTCTGACTGGCATTTTTTTTATTCTAAAGAGCAAAGTTTTGTGTCAGATGTTCCTGTTTTATAATAGAGAAACATGCTATCTAACCTTTCTCCACATAAGACCCAAACTCTATTAGTCTGTATGCAGTTAGATTACCCCCAAAACACATTAACCCATTAAAAGTATCTACAAGCTAATGCTACACTTGTGATGGATGGAAGATAAATTAAAACATTGGTTTTAAGTCGGGCAGCAGCTGCAGTTAAACACTCTCGCTTGTTTCCTTGGTTCAGATGTAGAGAAAGAAAAACTGGAGCCACATTTATTTAATTACTGTAGCATGGATAAAGATGCAGAGGAATCCTTTGATTCCTTTAACGAGATCTACCGACATCAGAATACCTTTTGTAGTGACGGGATGCAAAAAGTCTAGAAAAAGTCGTAAAGCAACACGTTCTCATCGGATAAACTTTGTAGGCCACTCACAAACAGCATCTGTGGTCGACTCTGTGATCTGTCTGGTGTCTCCTTGATCTTTGGGTTGCTCCTTCCCTCAAACGCAAAAGTTCAATTGCTTCATAATTCTTATCAGACATGTTAGAATGTGTCTTTAAACCCATAAAACTTCAAACAGAAACCCACTGTAGTCGCTTGCAACTTTTGATGTGAAAGTGCACGTCTGTGCAATCAGAACGAGCCTCTATAAGTTTAACTCTCATGCAAGATGTAAAAGATGGAAACATCTGGTCGCTTGCAAAAAACACAAATGCTAGTCCAAAACCTGCCCAAGTGAACATCCACTTAGACCAAGACCTTTGGAGTTATGTTCTCTGGACAGAGGAGTCCCAAACTGAATTATTTGGAAACCAGAATGGAGGAGCTTCCCTGATAAAGAACCTCATGCTACCTGTGAAGCATGGAGAGGGAAGTGTTATGGTTTGGGATTGCTTTGTTGCTGCAGGACCTGTCAGTTCCTCCTGCACAGAATCCTCCAAGTCTACAGGATGTCGGAGGACGCTTGAGTCAAAGCCCAGATCTTGATCTCATTGAGATGCTGCTGGGTGACTTGAAACAGGCTATTCATACAATAAACAAAACAAAAAACCCAAACATCTCACAGCTAAAAGTGAGTTTGAGCTAAGCTCCCTCTGATTGATGTTGGGGATTGTTAGATGGCTACAAGAAGAGTCCCACAGAGACCTTCAAATTGTAGCTTTCTTACAATATTTAGTGATGAATCTCGTTCTTTCTGTATGTTTGTTAATGTATGAAAAAACCTTTCTTTTTCCCTATGTATGTCTGTAATGTTTTTTTGTTCATGTACAGCACTTTGAATGTCTTGTTACTGAAAAGTGCTATATAAATAAACTTGCCTTACCTTACCTCACAGAGGTCCTTTCACCCAATGGAAATACATGCAGTAATTAGGGGGTAAGGTGTCCTTACCTTTTTCAGTTAGGGGATGCATAATTCCAGATAGCTTTTGTTTAATGACAAATAGGTTAGTATTTATTTGTTTTATTCAGTGAAATTAAGTCACTTTTATACAGAGATGAATATAAAAATAAGACTAGACATAAATATATGAACGTTTTTTAAACAACTAAAATGCTTTTTGTTATCATAATATGCTTATAAAATTACACGTTTTTACACAAGGGATTGCTGCAAAGCCATGGACAATGCAATCAACTGGGTTTCCTTAGATAGGAAACTTTTTGACCAATCTGTATAATCTGTTTGAATTTGACTTTCGAAAGTTCCTTAAGATGATGTATCATGAATTGGCGCTATATAAATAAACTTTAATTGAATTGAAATTGAAAGGTTTTATTTATAAAACAAAGACAATGTGGACTTTCAGTATGTTTTATACTTTTAATATGGCTCTAAAACAGGACTATATATTTTCTTCTCTTTAAGGAGGTGGAGGAGGACAGGAAAAAGGCAGAAGAGGAAGGGATGGCACTGCAGAGCCGAAAAGGCAAAGCTGATGACCTCACCATCACCATCAGCAAGTCCACAGATGTGTGTATCCACTTACTCTGCAGTATATTTCTAATTTTTTCCCCCCAAAGTACCTCTTGATCTGTTCCCTTTTTGATTTTTGGACAGGAGAGTCGGGTTGTGGTAACGAAGCAGTTGGGCAGCGGGCCTCCAGCTGGGACAGGACAGCAGGAGGGTGGGGCTGAGGAGGTGGGAGAAGGCTCCTGTCAGGGGACGGGGCGAGGCGCCAGGAAGCAGCTGACAGTCACAATGGTTGGCAAAAAGGTACATTCACTTTGGTACTTATGTAGGGAAGCTCTGACGTTTCTCCTTCGGTGAAAGGATTATTTATAGAAAGAGTTGAGACCAATTTACTGTCAGAAACACTTCATTCTGTAGGAGATTTTCACATTTAATAATTTCTTCATATATCCTTTTGGCAAAATTTATTGTTCTTGCTTCAGTTATAATGATGTGAAATGTTTAATTTTTTTGATGCAAGTGTTAGTTTTGTGTAATTTACCCTACAGTCCCCTAACATGTTACATGCAAACTCAACACTTTCAGCCTAAGAGCAATTTAAAAATACTCTGGTCTCTGCAACTAAAAAGACTGGAAAAATATTACTTATGGCTAAATCCACAATAACTATTTTTATACATCAGCTTTTGCAAGTTATCGCCTTGATGTAAACAA
The DNA here is from genome assembly GCF_011125445.2 of Fundulus heteroclitus. NCBI lineage: Eukaryota > Metazoa > Chordata > Actinopteri > Cyprinodontiformes > Fundulidae > Fundulus > Fundulus heteroclitus. The sequence continues at coordinate 12,890,541 of NC_046379.1, read as the reverse complement.
ACAGAATTTTTATGCGAGACAGGCATCTTTCAACACATAAGAAAACAATGTAAAAGGAGTGGCAACCGTGTGGAAATTTTAAACTTTCTCAGCTGTCTTTGGAAAAATCTTGATCCGCCATTTCATTAATCTGAGCCTTCTCATTACGCTGATTGAGAATCTTAGGAGAGAGCTAATGATTAGGGTGATGGCTAGGAGGCCATCCGAACCCAAAGGTCATCATCATTGATAAATTGTCAACAGACCAGTGGAAACATGCAAATCCATATATATAGTTTCTCATTTCTTTTTTAGGAATTAAATATCTTGGTACAATTAAAATAAACGGAAATATTTCTATTTTTAGATTTGGATTTTTTTTTTTTTTTTTTTTTTTTTTTTTTTTAGAAAACACTTTGTTGAGTAGAGCCAGGCCAGTTGAGTTATTTCCTTATGTATGGAAAATAATAATCATCACCAACATCATGGCTCTTAACATAAACAAACAACATTAAACAACATAAAAGAAATCCCTCGTCTCCTTGCTGTTGTGTCCCTTGCTCCGTTCGAGTCAGTCTGTTGTAGATTTTGCTTATAAACAGATAAAAGCGCTGCTTTTTGTTCTGCAAGTCGGTGTCTCTGTAAAGCACACTGGATGTGATGCCCTGACATTAGGAGGTGTCTCTCCAGGGTAAAAGGGCGGTGAGCGAGAGGCTAGAGAAGCTGCCGGGCCCCACAGATGTCAAGAGCCCCCTGGATGAAGGACAGACGAGGCGAATGGAGTCAGCTGGGAGAGGAAGGCAGCCGTCTAAGACGACGAAGAGAGAGTCATCATCAACGGCAGCGACGCAGGTCTGATTCAGACACACTGAACTCCTCCGTCTGCCTCCTCTCGCGCTCCTGCTCTTTGTTTATTCTCTGCTGCACCCATGTGTTTTACATAGATGTCAGACATGTCTGCTCGCCCGTCCCCTCCAGTGCCTGAGCACAATGAGGAGCAGACAGGAGGTGGGCTGAGGCTGTGACTTACTGCTGTGGGATTGTGATGGATGGGGGGGTGGGGGGTGGGGGGGGGGGTTGCCTAATTGAAACGTAGGTCTGAATAGATTGTAAACCACTGAACACCTGTCTTTAAAGCTGATTTTGCTTTTGAATATGAGGAATTAGGGTTTTGGTTTCCAGCTTTTTTGTACAATTCTTCACGTATCTCTTTTTAGTTATTTTTGACTTTTAAAATTTTTGACTTTTGATACATCTCTTTTTTATTTTATTTAAAAAAAATAATTGTTTTTTTAATTTTTGGCTTTTGATACATCTCTTGACACTAGATTACCAGTTTCAGGTCATTTAACTCTTCTTAAATTATTTATATTTGCTAAATGCCACAATATTGAGAGGGCCAGGTACAGAGAGTTTTTTTGTTTGTACTTTCTTTAATGTCACACATTTACTAACTGTAATGCACTAAAATTGAGAGAAAATGTTCAATTCAATTTTATTTATATAGAGCCAATTCCTGATAAGTGTCATTTCAAGGCACTTTGCAAAGTCAAATTAAAAATTATACAGATTGGTCAAAAAGATTCCTCTCTAAGCAAACCCAGCAGGTTGCATCAAGTCTTCACAGCAGCATTCACTCCTCCTGAAAGAGCGTAGAGCCACAGGGACAACTGTCTGCATTGTTGATGGCTTTGCAGCAATCCCTCATCCTGAGCATGCATGAAGCGACAGTGGAGAGGAAAACTCCCCTTTAACAAGAAGAAAAAAACCTCCTGAAGAACCAGGCCTAGTGTGAACCGTCATCTGCCTCGACCAACTGGGGTTTAGAGAAGACAGAGCAGAGACACACATACACACAAAAACACAAAAACAAACACGCGGTGATGTCAATAAATAGTCCAGAGATTGCAGGCAACAGGTAGATCAGATGGCATGCTGCTCACAGCGGGAGATGATAGGCAGATAAAGCTGGAGGCAGACAGTAGGTCCATTAGGTGAGCTAGAGACATACAACAGGCAGGCAGGGGAAGGCTGGCAGGTCCAAAAGGGCTGGGCAGGAATCGTGGTCAGAGTACAGTCCAAGGTCGTGTCCAGAGTCAGAAAGCAGATGGTGTATCCAGCAGAGAATCAAAAAAAAAAAAAAAAAAACCAGAGAAGAACTGGTCATAAACAACCAGCCAGCCCCCAAAAAATAACTTGACACTAATATTGCCTGACACTAATATTTGGCATCAATGTCTTTAAACCTGGGTCAAATATTTCAGGTATCCTTCACACAATAGTTTACTTGTATTTTGGTCCACTCCTCCTGACAGAATTTCTCCCGCTGAGGCCGGTTTGTAGGCCGTCTTGCTCACACAAATCTTTTCAGTTCTGAACTAAAAAATTCTCTACAAATGGGACTGAGCTCAGGGTTTTGTGTTGGCTACTCCACAACAATGACTTTCTTGTCTTTAAGTCACATGTCGCTGATTAGATGGTGTCCTTATAGGCACTCTCCTTAAGACCCGTTTGCAAAGACCCGTCGGCGGCCATACTTTTACCTCCCATTGCACCGCTTCTTCCACACTGAGTGAGGGTTCAGCCCATGTCAGGACAGGACTTGTTAATATTGCCACGCTGTTAGCAGCTTCAGTCAACATCTTGACGAGGTATTTTGCTTTTTTTCGAGGGACGATCGGTACATTTTGCACCAAAACATGTCCGTCTCTGAGACACAGAAACCATCTTCTTCCAGATTAGTATAATGGTTGGACGGTCCCACAGTGGTTATACTAGCATATACTGTAGCTTTTTGAACAGCTCAACATGGCACCTTCAGATTAGCCTAGGAGGAACCAGGTGCAAAAGTCTCTCCCCGATATCTTGAACGCTTTTGTTTGATTTGTCACAATGTCAAACTAACAAACAGCATGTTTGAAGTGTGCCTTAAAATACATCCATAGATGTGGCTCCAATTAATCTAAATTATGTATATTAAACCTATCAGAATCTTTCAAAGCCTTATCAACCTCAGTTCGGCTTTTGAAGTAGTTTAAATCGTTTAAAAGGGTAGTAATCTTGTTGTATGCAAACCTCTGAAGCTGAATCTGTCATTATTCTGGCATTTAGCAAATATGTATACATTTAGTAATCATAACTGACCCTAAAAAAAGAGGAAATGTTTAGTCTGATTTTGCATTAAGGGGAAAGAAGTGTGTCTTTTGAGACACTGTATGTAAGAATATCCAGTTTCAGTTTTACATGTAGCTCCAGTCCATGCTGCGGTGTGCTTGAGATCCCAGATATTACCCTGCGCACCACGAGGTACCCCCGGTCGGGCTTTGAAATGCCACCCTCGCGCTGAACCCGGTCGCCCCCGGGCATGCAGAAACTCTGGAACAGCTGCTGCGTCTCAGTATGTAGCGCAAACTCACGCTCAGAGGCTCTGAAACAAGCTGCTCGAGTCAAAAAGGCTGCGGAGCACGCTGATGATCCCTCGCGACTGTAAACACAGACCCTCTGAAGTATCTGGACATAAAAGCAAAGCGTAATGGGAGTTTCTAAACACGTATATCATTCTCTGGCCTGCTGATGCAGAGTGCTGCTCTCTGAGAGTTAACGTGGTCTAAAAGCGACAGGCTAAAGCAAATGTTTTGTTGCCTTTATTCCAGGCTCACCGGCTCTGCCCCCCCCTGCTTATCATGTGGACTGAATCAGCACTTGAAGAGTAGCCAAAACTCCACAGTTATCTGGCAGCTCCACAGACCCTGCTCCCACATGGACACTGTTGACACAAGGATCCATGCCCCATTAGGTTTTTCACATTTTGTTGCATAACGGCCAACCGACATCAGTGTATTTTATTGGGTTTGTAAATGATATGCCAACACTGAGTAGGAATTGTAAAGCGGAACGAAAATAGTTTTGAAACGTTTTTTTTTTAACAGTTAAAACACTTAGAAATGCAGGGAGTGTTTTGATATTCAGAAAATACTGAATACCAGTGATGTGGTAGGATGATGTGATGGATCTACGTAACCTCTTTGTCTGTGTTGCTTTTACAGACGTCGAGTTTTTGTAGTTTTACTTTTGTAAAAGTTGAAAAAATACTCAGTAGGAGTCTGAATAAATTTCAAACTGATACATCTCTGGTTATCAGTTTCAGAATCAGAATCAGAATCAAGTTTAATCGCCATATAGGTTTGCACTTTTGATGGTGCAGACAAAAAATAAGAATACAGTAAAATAAGAAGTAAAAATGATATATACACGGAAGCTGTATACACTCAGTAAACTGTGCGTTAATGTAACGCAGAAGCTTGTAAGTCCTACCTCATACCTTTAAAATATCCTGTAAATGAGCATGCATGGGAGTATCTCACTGGTGTGCGGGGTGTGACCAGTTCAGATTATATGGCTGACAACCTCTATGGCAAAGGAGATGGACAGGAGTGAGGGGATGTGAAGAGAGGGAGAGGAACAAAAGGGGATGAGGAGGGGGGGGGGGACTCCTACCAATCGTCTGTCTGCTTCCAGTCTCCATTTTTCTCCACAGAAACTTTTAAGTGGCCTCCACTCCTGCGACACGCTCGTTTCCCCATTCCCAGCACTCGGAAATGGCCAATTGAATCTAATTAACATTCAGCTCCCTTCTCACTCTAAAAAAGGCTCATTATGCAGCCAAAGAGACGGACTCCTGGCAGGTTTCCAGGAAGTAGCCAGCGAGAAACACCAGAAAGAGGGGTGGGGGGTAGAATAAGAAGAAAGAAAACAGGTAGTCAAAGGTGTTCAGATGTTAATTTTTTTTTTAAATCTTTGTAGTTCTTACATGTTTCTATAAATGTAACCAACTTCACAAGATAACTCATCAGACACACAAATTCTTTTTCTTTAATGAGATGCATTTAATATTTAAAAGTAACCATGCAGTTATGAACATCATCATACATCATTTCTTTGAAGACCCTTTTGCAAAGCAGGTGTTTTTCAGTCTTGCTTCATGCTGCTGTTACACTTTGCAACCAGCGGAGGGCAGCGTAGGACTCCTCATCAGTGTGAGCCTCTTATCTGACCTACCTTGGTTTTATTTAGCTTTCTGGGGCAGCAGCAGCAGAGATGTGGCTCTTTGCAGCAACGTGAAACTGCCTGACAGCAAAGTGCTGTGTCATCCTGTTGTTCCGCTCACATTTTACCTTCCTGTCTCTCCTCACTGCCAGGAGGAGATTAAACAGGGGCCGATGAACGCTGAGGAGCACCACAAGGCTACAGAGCAAGGGCAGGTAAAAACAAAGACTTGACAGACTCTAGAGCTCGTCACTATGTTTGGAAAACAACATCTTCTCAGATTTGAGAAAAACCTTGTGACAGTGCAAGCACATAACGCACATTCACACACGATCCCTCATCCCAGCTACAACACTGAGCATGATGCTCTGTTTTTTTTTTTGCTCCCAAACCCATCATCATACAACCCACTGGATACCCTATGATTGGTTACAATATCTTCTAAAAGTCTTCATTAACCTTAAACCTTTTCACATATAGGATTTTATGTGATTGACATTCTCAAAGTAACTCATAAATGCGAAATGGAAGGAAAAGGTGTGATGGTTATTAAATCTTTAGGCCCCTTTACTCTCACGTAGCCAAAATATAATGAAAAGAGCATAAACGAACTGGAGAGCTGCCAAGGTGAGCAATAGTCAAGAGAAGCAGGCAAGAGACCCACTAACTGTGGAGGAGCTGCTGAGATTTACTGCTCAGGTATGGCAATTTGTTGGCATGCTCTACAAATCTGGCTTTTATGGAAGATGGTCAATGTCAAGACAAAAATGCTGTTGTGGAAAGTAAATAGTAATGTAATAACATTACTATTACTTTCCACAGCAAACGTGGTAAAACGGTGCTTTTGTCAGATGTCTTAGACTTAGACAACTTTATTTGTCATATTGTATGCACAGAGTGCGTACAGAACGAAATTTTTCGTTGCATACAGCTTGTAAATTGCCAGTAAAATTAAATTACAGTATAAGGTGCAGCAGTGATTTAAAAGTAAACAATTTAAATGTAGACAATGCAGGAGAAGTCACAGTGTACAGGTGGATATTTTTAAAAAACCATTTGTATGTGCAGAATTGATTGTGCAAGGGCATTTGTGCAAGATGAGACCAAGCTAGTACTTTTTGGCCATGCAAAATGCCATGTGTGATGGAAGACTAACACCGACATTCACTGTGAAACATAGTGGTGGTGGTTGCATCCCGCTGTGGGGACTCTTGTATTCGGCGGGGACAGGAAGCTGCTCAGGGTTGATGGGAAGCAATAAGAGGCCGCAGTGGAGGTTCACCCTCCTGCAGGACAACACCCCTCAACATACGGCATACCATACAGCATGCTTTAGATTTACTTAGCCGTCCAAGATTGGGAAAATGATCTTAACACAAGTCTCAGTCCCTGATAGTTTTACTTCCGAGGAAAGCTAGATTTAATTAGCGGCTGTGGTGGCAGTCGGAGTCAGCCTGTTGGAACATGAAAGAATGACTTCCCGAGTGGCCCCACAGGTCCTCTGAGGGCCGCAGATAAGGGAGGTGCAGAGACAACGGTAAACAGACGAACGAGCACAGACAACATGTTTACTCTGCTGCGATTGGGCCAAACTGGAGCGGAAAATGTCGCCGATGCTTAGCAGCACTTTTCGTGCCTCCGGCTCACAGTTTACGTTGTTTGCGGTTCAAGAAAGAAGCAACGTGCAAATGTCTTTGCAATCCAGGTCTTTTCCTTAGTATCTTTCTCTGCACAGGAGTGTTTATTATCCTGATTTGCTCCAAGGGTATATAACTTCACCGTACAACCTGTCTCCCCTTTGATGTATTAAAGAGCCCGCATCTGATCTACATTTAGCAGGCAGTCGCGCCTGGAGGAAGGAGACCTGATTCTATTAAGTCTGCACTACCCTTCCCTTGAATTACTGACCCTCGTGTTCAGAGTGGCCATGGGAGCCGTCTAAATCAAAGTGAAATGCATACATTTGCAGAAAAATAAGATCCTTTGCTGTTTCTGCTTCATGTTTTCCTGTCGCTGTTTGATAAAACGCTCTATTTTTGTGCATTAAAAGACGACATGTTCTGTGTCCAAGTAGGAGCCTGAGAGCCCGCAGGCCAACACAGACCTCAACATCCCGACATCAAGAGAGGAGCAGGAGGAGTATCTGCGGTGGAAGAAGGAACGGGAGCAGATTGACAGGGAGAGGGTAGCTCGCCACAAAAACGCAAAGGGCCAGTGGAGACGGGCGTGGGACATGGACAAAACCGAAAACATGTAAGACCCCTTCGGACGCAGCCTCCTAAAGGCATTTTATCAGCAACATGTGTTCAGGTCGCTGTGTTTATTTATACCTTTGTTGAGGTGTTTTATAATTTTACTATATAGCATTTTTTTCCCCACCAGGTCTTTTTTATCACTTTAAATAGGTTTGTTCTTGTAACATGTTGCTTTAGTAGTGTCCTCTGCTGACAAACGCACTTTTAAATGAAAAGTGTTACACATTAGATCAGCATCGCTTGTGTAATCGCTTCAGATTCGCTTCTCCCACTGACCACAGAAGTTTAATTTTAAAAATAATAACCCAGTTTTATTACGGCATCCAATGCAGCTTTGAAAGGATTACCCAGTGCCATGACCATCATAAGGCTTCTGTGATGTTTTGAAGACCATTGTTTTGAAACTCATGCTGATGATGCATAAAACGTCCTGAAATAAATTAGATTTTAATGTAGTATGACAATGTTACTTTGAAAAAGTGTTCAAAGTGTTCTACTTTTAAAACATTTAACATTAACCTCTTTCAACAGGACTGCACTCAGACATTCCTTGGCTCCTCAGATTTGGGCGATCCCTCTTGTTCGTCCAGAGTCCCGACGTGTTTCCCACCAAAACCAAATAAAAGTGAATGCTAATTAAAATCAGTCACAAGGCTGGAAACAGAGCGTCAGCTTTGTGCATCCAAAAGTCTTGGACCTTTTACCATAAAACCTGCAGATCCGTCTATTTCCACTGAAAACACCAAAAACAGCCCCAACCTGCCAGTTGAATTTAGCATCACACCTTCATGGTATTACACAAAACATGGCAGACAAATGTCTTCTAATTTCCCAGTCTAGCCTAAAATGTCTAGCTAAAATGTAACACGGAGGTATTTTTGTGTGCTCCAGAGAAGACGTTTCCTGGAAACCAATCAAAATTCAGGAAATCCTCTTAGATGTGTGGCTGGGTGAAATGTTTTGTTGTCCCAGTAGGTTGACATGCACACTCTAATGTCAGCAGCAAACAGGGAGCTCATTTAAAAAAAGTAGGTTTTGCTAATTAAAACAACCCAACTAAAAAGTCTTTATCCATATTGTTAAACCTTAAATCAGACATCCACATGTCCATAAATGTTTGAAAACACAGGTTGTGGTAGGATGTCCTAATTCTTTTCACAAGACTGCTTCTTCTTTTTTTATTTGTTTTTAGATCATTACGTAGTAAAAGGCTAAAAGCTCTTTCAGACTAGACAAAGAGAGCATTCTTATTTTTATCAGATTATTCAGCTAATTGATGTGTGTGTATGTGTTTCGCTACATGAATATTCAGCAAAGCATAGCAGACTTTACTCATGGCTGCTTAAACATTACGATGGAGACGTTCTTCTGTCACTGCATTCTCATATTTTGTAATGAGCTACGTGCTTAACAGCTTTTCTCTTCTTAAAGCCTCACCCCCTGATCACACAGCAGCAGATCCTAAATAACGACTGGAAGCAGAAATGCAGCCCTCTTCATTTTGAAATGTTTTGCCGGATTTCAAACAAGTCGAGGTGTAGTGCAAGGAGCAAATTACTGGTGCTGTTTAAGGGAAGCATCAAAATGTAAAGAGACAAGGGAGGCCGTGCTATTTTTAGCCGGGGATAAGCGTTGGAATAGTTTGCCTTATTTGGCAAAGCTTAAACAAGGACCCCAGGCAAGGACACAGGCGGAAATGGGCTTTTTATTTGACAGCTCGGGTCGTTTCAGTGGATGCAAACTGTTTGGGTGTGACTCTTGGAGCAAAAGGCTCAAATTGAATCTCTAAAATATTACAATTTATCCCTGTGATTTTTTGAGTGAATAAAACAGCAGAGAACAACAAAGACCAGGGCATGATTAGTTATTTGGAAATATGCTTAAAGACCTGTTTTCCTTCTGTCTAAATTAAGCCTTTACCTCTAGGTTTTCAGACAAATCTCTTCCTGATAGAGAGTGGGGGGCTTCAACTAGAGGTAAGAGGATGATTTCTATAAAAGCAAGCGTAGAAAAAGCTTTTACATCACATCATCTTCATAAAAGGATGCTTATGTTTCTCTTTTTTTTGTGGTTCATGCAGGACGAAATGCAAGGAGAGGTCAGCAGAAGGCGGGCTCGAAAGGTACACTGTTTATCTAAAACTTCATTGCCTCATATATTCAGTGCTTCCAAAAAGTATTCACAACCCTTCATCGTTGTCACATTCGGTAACAACCACAAACTTTAATGCATTATATAACCCCATTTTACGCAGTAGATCAACACAAAGTAGACAATAATTGTGACGTGGAAGGAGAATGATACATGGTTTACAAACAGTTTTACAAATAAAAAGCTGAATGTATCCAGCCTCCTTTATTCTGATAGTCCATAATAAAATCTAGTTAAACCCGTTGTCTTCAGATGGTGTAATGCGCTGCGCGCTGTCGTTTAAATGGCTGCTTTGTTGAGTATCTGCCGTAATCGATGTATTAGCGAGAGAACTTGAGCTAACCTTAATACTTGCATAGTTTTCTTACATCATGCCTCTAAAAAAAGACCCGTGAAGTCAGAGGGGCAAATGCTGTATCTCCATGCACATGCATAACACTGGTGTCATTTCAACTTGTCACCAAAGGGGGCAAAAATACTGGAACTTGCGCTGTGCTCCTTTCAGCAAGGTTAGGATATACCTTGATATTCCTGGTTTTGGACACATCAAGTAGAACTACTTAGATATGGTCTTCCTGCTATAAACTAAAATATCACACCAGGAGATCATTATTGTGAGAAGCTTTCAAGAGAAGCTGCCCACGGTAACTCTGGACGAGCTGCAGAGGTCCACCGCTCAGGTGGGAGAATCTGTTGACAGGACAAGTCTTAGCGGTACATGCTACAAAATTGGCATTGTGGGGATGCGTTTCTTCAGCAAGAATAGGGAAACTGGTCAGAGTTGCTGGGATTGGGAAGAGATGGTTGGAGTTAAATATACGCCAAACCTGGAGGGAAAACCCGTTGGAGACGGCAAAGGATTTGAGTCTGGGACCGAGATTCAAGGATCCTAAATGGTTTCGGGTTTAGTTTAGGGTCTAGTCACGTGTTTAAATGACCTAGACTTACATTTGATTGAGATCTTTTGACTAGAAATGGATGTTTGCAGCTCAGTCAATCTGTCTGAGCCTTGAGCTAATTTGCAAATAAAAACATGCAAAATTCAGTCTCTAGATGTGCAAAGCTGCCAGAGGCGAACCTTAAAAGCTTCGCAGGTGCAGTGTTGGCTCTGGATGCTAAGCTTTTAAGGTTTATCAAACTGAGAGTGCTGTGTCACGTTTTGTTCCACTCCGCAGTTAGAGCTTTGTGTTGGTCGATGACCCAAAAGATCCTAAGATGTCCTGAAGTTTATGGTTGTGAAGTGACAAAACATGAAAAAAGTCTAAGAGGCATGAATGGTTGTGTGCAAGGCACTGCGCCTTTACACAGAGACGATGAAGAAAATGTAAATTTTCTGTACTCCTCCTGTTTTAGGTCACGACAGGCGAGGCAAAGACAAGGCAGCTAAAAACGTGCTTGTGACGGGCAGCAAAGCAAAAGGCAAAGATCGACTCACCGGGAGGGCCAGGAGGTCAGCGACAGGCAACAACATCATCCCCATCGTGTTTGAGCTTTTTCAGACATCAGGATGTCTCTGACTGCGCCAGCAGTTAATTGTCATGAGAGAAATAACTATGACTAATGAAATGCGTAAATAGGATGTGGGAAGGCCCTTTTGTTTCCCTGAACTGTGCCCTTGTGTACAAATTTTGCCGAATGTCATGAGACCTGATTTAGACGTCGCTGCAGAAGATTAGATAAGCCTTGTTTGCATCTGCTGCAGTCTGCACGACTCCTCCAGCTTTTGAAACACATGCTGTGTACAAGCACTGGGGAAAGAGCGTGTGTTGCTTTAAATTCAAACCCAAAAGGAACCAGCACTTCCTCACACCATGAATTGAACAATTCTGATGCCCCTTAGATTTCTTTTTTCGTCTTTATGCCACGTTGAGCTCAAACAGCGTAGGTAATGCTCAGGTGAAGCCCTGAGAGCTTCCAGATGTGCTGCTGACACAGTTTGCAACACATTAGAGCGTTGTGATAGCTTCGACGCGTCTGATCACAGCTCCTCTTTCCGAGTCGGAAATCGAGGTTCAGATTGCTCCCTGCGGTCTCATCATCACCACTAATGGATAATGGAGCGTATGACTGAGAACCAAATTACAAAGCACTTTGAATAGATGCACTTTTGGACGTTTTAATACAAGCCTAAGTTTTCCGTTTGGTAAAGGAATCAATTAATTGACAAAGGGGTTGCACAGTTAAGTCCTCACCATCCAGTCAGTTCAAGACTGAGACAGATTTTGCACTTGCTGCCAGTTATACTTAGGTATTAGAGAGTTTCAGGTTTAAGTCCTTCACGTTGTTAAAGTGGTTTGAATTCCTTTTAATGAGATGCAACAGAGGAGTGCTGGATTGACAAATGTTTCCTTTGATTGTATGGAGGATAAAATAATGCAGTGCTTCCCCATGGGTTGCTGTGCTCTGCCAATCAGCTGGCTGAAAGAAGGCTGCTACGCTTTTCCCTTATTTAGACCGACAGATTTGGCTGTTTAGAGGTAAAAGCTCAAGCAGCATCGCCCACAACTCTTATTAAGGTAACTTTTTAATTTTTTTCCATCATTTAGTTTTGTTTTAATAAATCTACTTTCTAAGCCTATGCTCCAATTAGGAACCTACTAGATCTTACATAAAACAAATATTTTGATTAACAATCTGAAAAAATTCTAATAGACAGCAGAAATGCAGCAATTAATTCCGGTGCAGTGATTTATGTAGACAAAGAACATTTTTGTCTTCACATTTAACTTCTTGCCGTGGTGGATAAGTTAGTGGCGGTTACGCAGAAGCGTAGTTAGCATGTCTGGCTCCAGCGTTGAAGGTCCTGCTGTGTGAGGACTCAGCCACAAACAGCAGTACCTGGGGCGGAGTGTCTGACAATTTGCAGTAGCTCCATAAAAATGTCGTTAGGAGTTGCTACTCACTTTTTAAAATTGCTAAAAGGGTTTGAAAATTGCTAAATATATCAACACTCGCTGAGTTGAGAACAGTGAGTCCCTTGAGCTTTAGCACATTGGATGCTATGAAGTATTTTATGTGTATATATTAAAATACAGAGAACATCTTCCAATTGGCCAAATACACTAATGACAAGCAGAATTTAAATGCATGGCACTTGAAATAAAATGGCCTACCAGCAATTATGAACACATCGAAATTACGATGGGGGTTCTGCTTCGATATTTTCTGCAGTTTAATCTAATGAACAGATGTTGCTTCGATTTGGACCCTGAACTGATTTTTAGATCGGACTGGGACATCCCTACATTTGATTATTTTTGAATAATTTAACATTTTTTCTTTTAATAAAAGAAATTCACATTCTGAAACTTCTCGCTATATGTCTGCTCTTAGGTTTTTCAGACAATGAATCAGCCTCTCCATTTTAACTAAACCGCTTTTGTTTTTATTTCAGATGGCAGGAAAATGATGATGGAGAGAATCCACAGGTGAGAGATTCAATTTGACGGAGAGCAAGCTGCGCAGATTGCAACGAACGTAGGCCCTAAATATGTTGCTCTTTTGACTTCACCTTTCAGACTGCTGAAACAACACTGGAGGAATTCCTTGAAGAACTCGACGCCCTAACGGAGGCTAACGGAGGGAATCTGAAAGATCAAAACTCAAAGGCAGAGCCAGATCCCCCGAGTGCGCCCAAAGACATGTGCGATTCTGAAAGCTTGAAAGAGGACACCATTACTCAGAGCAAAGCGGCGACCTCATCCCCTCGAGGACTCGAGAAGAAAGTACGTTTCTCAGAGGAGCTCATCCAGACGGCTCCAGCAAAGCAAACCACAACCCCTTTGCATCCTGCAAGTCCAGAATCCAAAGGCACTTTGAAAGCCTCCCCACCGAAATACAGTGAGATGCAGCGGCCTCGTGTAAGTGCCGAGCAGGATGATAGTAGTTCCCAGGATAAAGGAGGGGGTATTCCTGCTCCTCCAGTTGACCAGCAGACGTTTAAAACTCATGATATTGAAAAAGACACCAGCAGCCCCGCAGTGCCCAGCCCCACGCCTGCTGAAGAAACCAACACCTCCCCTCACAAGAGCCATGTCCATCCGGAAGAGGTGACCAAGTGCAACAGCAGCAGCACACACACAGGTATTCTCAGGACACATTAACATTACAGTGTCTTTATAATGTGCACATAGCCCATAAACCTTTTGAGGTTTTGCAAAATACTTCAGTGTTGTTGTTTTTTTTTTGTGGGATTTTATACGATTGACCAAAACAATGTGTCACGTAATTGGGAGGTGGAAGAAAAATAGTACATGGTTTTCTGAATCTGAAAATTCTGGCCTGTATTCAGACCCATTTTCTCTTATACCCCTAAATACAATTCAGTGCAACCTATTGCCATCAGAAGCCACCTAATTGGTAAATAGAGTCCATGTTGGTTTTATGATAAAGTCGTGGAGAGCAGTGTTGGCTTATAAAGCAACATCCAAAGATTTGAACATCCCACAAGGATCTGTTCGATTGGTTGCTTGAAAACAGAAAGACCAAATTTACCAGCGGTGCCATGGTGGGGCCAGTGTTTTGTCATGGGGGCTCAGAGCAAAAGAAAAAAAAACAAAAAAAAAAAAAAAACAGGAAGAGAGTGAAAGAGCCCCTTGTGGCTCTAGGACTGCAGATTGCAAATCTAGCAGATGAAAACTGTGATCCTACATTAAAAAGTCTGAAACAAAAAAATGCAAGTAAAACTGTAAAAGTAGCAAATAATAATAAAAAAAATAGCATAAGGGTGACGACTTCTGTAGCAGCACATATTACCACAAGAAAATTATTTAGTATTATGTTTTCAGTACAGGAGCCAGGACCAGTTCTACAGGGCCCCTGGCCCCTGTTGGCCCCTGCATAGAATCGCCCATGGAAATAATTCACCAAACCCACCAAAGCATTTCCAGCAAGACCCAGAGCTGATCGGATGGTTTCGATCAAAGTATCGACAGCAAGCTAACAGCTAACACCTATTAGCTGTTAGCATGGTCCAACCACAGTCCAGTCTGTGGAAAGACTTAAAAATCATAGATGTTCTCCATCCAATCTGACTGTGAGCCTCTTTACTAAAAACAATCAGCAAAGATTTCAGTCGATGTGCCAAGATGGTGGAGACATAAAGAAAGTATTGTCTCGGGGAGCTGAATACAAATGGACGCCACTCTTTACAGATTTTTATTTGTAAAAACAAAATATGGAGAAACCTGTATCCTTTTCCTCCTACTTTACAATTATCTACTTCGTTGGGTTGGTCTATCAGATAAAAAAAAGAAAAAACATTAAAAGACATTTAAGTCTGTAGTTTTATTGTGACAAAAATGCCGAAAAGTTGAAAAGAGTACTTTTTCAAAGCACTTTGTAACAATCATGTTTGTTTTCTTTCACAGATGAACTGATGGACTCCACTCTGTCTGTCCTGAGAATAGAGTCAGGAGAGTCACACCCAGCGCACTCCACCAGCAATGACAAGGTCAGCGCCCGGGATAAGGAGAAGGATGGGGGGATGTCATAGATGTGTAAATGGACTGATGGGTGGATGGAGGTATAAATGGACTAGGAGTTATATGGATGAAGAGAGATGTGCAATATATCCGCACTGCAGCTTTGATCCCAGTATAGTCACCACCCCTGAGGCCCTTGTGGAGTGCAGATAATACCTCTTTATCTCATCATCCACTCGGACATGTAACAAAAACACCCACTCTTATCATTCACATAGAGAAGTGGTGCATTTGAGTTACATAAATTGTGAATTTAGCAAAAAAAAACAAAAAAAACCCGAAAGTGCAGATTTAGTCGTTAATTTTTGTGCATATTCTCTTTCTCTCTTTTGTTTTTTTGCAGGCAAGAGAGCACGGCAAGGTTGTTTGACATTTCAGAACGTAAAAACCTGAAACCAAAACGCTTGGATGCTTTTTGCCTCGACGGCCTCCGAGCTAAAAGCCAACGTTTCATTTCGCAGCGGCGCGACCCTCCTGCTGAATATCATTTCTGACACCAGATTGGGAAGTGTTAATGAGCATTTCAAATATGTTTTACATCCTAAGCACTTTATGAGTATACAGGACTGTTTTACTGAGACATTCTTCAGTACGTTAGTAAGCTGCTTGTGTGCAATATCACTGAATGTTTACATTTGTTTGAAGGGTTAAAAGGTGTATATCTGGAGTTTGGCTGATCAGTTTAATTTAGATAGTCTTTGACAGTAAACTAAGCCACAGTCAAATAATAGTGCCTGATTTTGCCTTTAAGGTATTTTGAGCAAAACGAAGATGATTTAAGACAGAAAGCAAAGTCTTTAGGTCTGCATTAAATTGTTGCCTGATTGGATGTTATTTGTCAGCTCCTTTCAGGGAAGAAATTAACAACTATGTAAAGTGCATCTGCAAAGTGACCAGATTTTTACAGTTTTCAGTACATTACTTCTGTAAGGAATGCAGTTTTTACTGAGGAAACCTAAAATGGGACTTTCCTGTTTATATAGTTTAAATATTGAAGAGAAAAAAAGGTATTTTGGTTAATTTTGTGGTAATTTGGGATTTCTTGCCTAGGGTAATTAATGAAATAAAAATATTATTGAACCCTGGGTCTCCCAGCATGGCAGCTTAAAGTACCGTAATAGCTCAGTTCCTTAAATGAGGTCACAGAAAAAAAAAAGGTCATACACAGTTAACGTTAGTTTACCTGCAGCAGGTAACTTGTTTGGACCCTTGATTTGGTATAAACCGAGATTAGTCGGTCCTGGAGGCTGAAGCTAACTGGTAGCTCGGGAGGTTTTAATGTAGGTTTTATGGGCAGTTTCCCAGGGCGGGATTTGCAAAACATCAACAACTTATCTGTCAATCGTCGATGGGAGTCTGCCTCTTGATTGCTGTTGAGAAAAGGGCGACTATATTTGTGTGTTTTGTGCAGGGCTGCGCTGCATTTTGTCCCGCTCTGATTTAGATGATTTCCTGCATTTTGATTGGCCGGTTAGGAGCAGCAGAATGAGGAGGTCCATCGAAGAGCAAAGAGGGACGAATCAAAAACCCAATAGCCGTCGGCGTAAGCATTATTTTACGAAACTTTAAAATTTAGTCACGTTTGCTTTGGGTATTTTTTTTCTCTACGCAGAAGATGAGTGATTATTTATACGGGAAATGAAGGTAGGAGGCGGAGCAACACCTGTGTGAAATGCCAAGAATGAAATATGTAAAGTAGGCGCTAGGAGCTGGTTGATGTTAAAGTAATGCAGTACTACGGTTAATAAAACAACATACCATCATTTTCACCACCTAGTTTAAACTCGCAGAGAATGAGGACAATGGTATGCAAACCAAAGATATACAACGTCTGTAGATAAGACATTGCGGCTTTCCCATTCAAGGCTTGGAAATATGATCTTCAAAGGAATACAAACATGGCCTTGCAGGAATCTTAGAAATAAGAATATTATTAATGAAGCACGTCTAATGATCAAAACATTAAAGTGAGTTTTAAAAACATTGGATATTGCTGACTGAGGATGCTATAGACATGGGATGAGAGACTGTTTTGGTTTGCCGTGGGAATCCGTTTAAGACATGATCTGTAATTAGAAGAAGGGTTAGTGAGAAGCATGCGAACGGTTAGATTTCAGGGGTTCATTTGTAAGATAAACCACCCAAGGCAAAACGTGCAAGGGTTTGAAGTTTCATAAAATAGTGTTTGCATAAACCGCTTAGTGGCTTTTGAGACTGGGGTTGTTTAAAGATGTCAGACGTCTTGTTTTGAACCCGCCGTCAGCGTCAGCCTCCAGGTCCAAGTAGCCTGGATTTATACTAAATGAAAATACTTAGAGGGTTTTAAACTACCAGCAAGACATTAACTGCTTACAACCTTTATACAGAACCACATTCAAAAATATTGAGTAGTCGCTTTAAATACATGTTTTAGCCTCTTATGGTGAAATAAAACACATTACCTTAAGTGCATTTTTGCTGAATAGTTTTTTTTCAGCAATGCAAAATGAAATGTTTTTTTGTTTTGCAGAGTTCGTTGTGACTGTGTTTTTTCCAACTTTACACCAGATAGGCTATAATTGTATTATTTTCTGATATAGACAGGATGATTTGAAACTCTGACACTGTTGAAGGTGTTTCTTTAAAGCTGTTTGAATGTGTATGCTGAAATAATGTAAAACATTATTGGTCAGCTTAAACAATCGGCTATAGACAAAAAAAAAAGAAACCCAGGTCTTAGACAAATTCAAAACTCAATCGCTATATTAAAATTTTTTTTTTATGCCAGCGTCTAATTTTGATCCGAATGAAACTTGCTTTGGTCATTAATATGTCTCTTTTTGATATATTTGCTAGAACTGTTTCTTTTTTAAAAAAAGGTCATAATCCTGATATAATCAGATGGAATGACCTCTGATATTTTTTCTTGGCTGAGGCCTTGTGCAACAAACTGACTTCAGTCAAAAAAGTGGGATTCCCTTTAATTATGGTGTTTGCCATTTCTTTTGTATCATAACTTTTGATGGAAAGCTATTTTTCAACAAAAAAAAATTATCTCCATGAAGAAACAACCGAGTTCTTGTGCCTTGCTTATTGGCCTCTTCAGAGACTGAAGGTGTATTTGTGTATTTTAAATTCATGATTTGTATCATAACTATCACGTGCAGCAGCATTTGTTTTATTTATTTGCCTTATGCGCAGACATCAGAATGTTCCTCTCAAATCAAACGATCGCTGTGACTCTGTGACCGGGGCGCGTTGTTGTTTTTATTTATTGCCAGTCAGCTGTGTTATTTTTGGTATCACATGATAAGAAGCCTTACAAGAACACTGTCCTCAGACATGTTTGTGGCTTTCGTCGGAGCCACAGCAAAGTAACCAGTTATGTAACCCTGAGCGGAGAACACAAGTGGACGTGCTCTGTGCGGCTGGGAGACCATCAGCTTTGGATGAGGTTACATAAAACGGCAGCCGTCAGGAATCCGCTGGAGCAACAAGATGCGAGTCACAACGTCTGGAGCCACTCCACCCATAAGGACACAACATAAGAAGGGGCCTTAGTTTCCATACTGAGAAGATGGTACGGTTCTTATAAAGGAGCATCTGTCTGTAAAAAAACAAAAAAACAAACAAAAAAAACAGGCGGCCTTCGATGCCTTCAAAACTCCCTGAGGGATTCAGTGTAAAAACACATTTAGGTTAAGTGATCGTAGAGTAGTTGGGTGTTACATGTCCTTGTAAGGTCCATTCAGATGATCACGTCATGAAGTGACTAATGTAGGAGGTTTGCTATTCACCGTGCGTGTGCATATCTGCCCTCTTTGGTTTTCATGTACAAAACAAATGGTTGTAGGTGCCTTTAAGCGTGTGAGCTGCTACTGGAGCCTTTTGCAGTGTGAATGCACGTGCAGCAAAACAGCTACTGTAAGGCAAACCCGAGAAGTCATAACATCAATAAAGTTTTTTGTCAAAACCACTTGATGTCTGACATTGTTTTGTTACACTTCACACCGACAACAGAGATTGAAAAAGTTTACAACCAGCTCCTATCTATCTATCTATCTATCTATCTATCTATCTATCTATCTATCTATCTATCTATCTATCTATCTATCTATCTATCTATCTATCTATCTATCTATCTATCTATCTATCTATCTATCTATCTATCTATCTATCTATCTATCTAATATGAAGAGTTCATTTGCAAAAACAGATAACTCCGTTTTTAGCCAAAAAAAAACTATAAAAACTTACTTGATCAAATTCACCAACCTTTAGTTTGACTGGTATCACCTTCACTAAATGATAAAAAGTATGTTTTTTTGAAAATCTATTAAAAACGGAGTTATCTGTTTTTCCAAATGAACTCTTCATATATATATATATATATATATATATATATATATATATATATATATATATATATATATCAGCATTCTGATTTACTACCCTCTGATACCCCTAAATAACATCCAGTGCGGCCAACCACCTTTAATTATCATCTAATTAGTAAATAGACTCCACTTGTGTGTAAATTAATCCCAATATGCCCACAGCTGTTCTTTGAAGGCCTCAGATGTCTGTTAGAAAAGCATAAGTGAATGAACCACATCATGAAGATGAAATATATCAGCAGATAAGTCAGGAATAAAGTTTAGGGTAAATTTAAATGTGTTAGGTCATAAAATAATACAGCTATTAGTCAAGCTTATACAAATTTGGGATTTTCCCCGCAAGTCGTGATGGGGACTCGGCCGGGTCCTCTGGTCAGATGAGACAGAGTGCTGCACATCATCCTGAAATCACCCTCTCTGTGGTGACACATTATCCAATCTAATGCAACTGTAACCAAGCCAACTCTTTATAACGCACATTAAAACACCACACGGGGCTAACGGGCTATATACATATAAAAAAACACAAAATAAATGTACTAAGAAACATAAAAACAGGGGTAAGAGCTCTCATACAACACATGCGAAACAGGCAAAACAATAGAACAGACTAAAAATAGGAATCTCAAGTGGTGTCAATAGGCAGAGCAAATATATGAGTATTAAGAAGTGATTTAAAAACTAAAGTTATAGTGGCTACATCATGACAGGGATGATGGGTGAATCTAAATAAATGGCAATCCTCAAGTTAAACCTGTAAAAAACACAAAATCTTGAGGTGGAGCATCAGTAGGACAAATAACCTAAACATTGAGCCAGAGTTTATTAGTCCAAAGTCCAGATCTAAATCTGTGATATTCAGTGAAGCTCCTTGATTAATCTGACTTTGCATTAGACATTTTGTAAATGGGGGTAAATTGTGACTCATCAAGGCTGAATACTTCCTAATGCAGGTTTGATTTTTCACGATTCTGTGCAACTTTGTATTGGCCCATTAAATCCCAACAAAAGACAATTAAGCTTGAGGTTGTAATGTATCCAAAGGGGATGAATACATTTATTTGCAAGGTAGAGTAGAAGTAATGTAGTTTAGAACCAGTATAAACAAAAGGATTTCAAACAATGATTTTCTCTTTTACAAAACACTGGTTCATCTCCAGGGGTTTAGGTGCACTTTTGTTCTTGAATGATTTATAAGTCCTGGTTGAGTGGTTTTAACAAGCAAAAAGCATTCCTGAGTAAAGATTAGAAGACTGTCAGAAACGTTGGAGGACTACTGACTAAATACAGTAAAGTCTGGCTACAAAAGCAAATAATGTAAGATTGCAGGATTAGTCAAAAAATATTCAACACTACTATTTATGGTATCAGGTTTCTTTTCCCTTCCTGCCATTTTAAATCCCTTAAATGAGGTTCAACAGAAATCTGCTTGTGTTGGAAAAACATGGACAGTCGAGGCCTTGAAACTACGGGAAACTTCAAGAGGCAACTGCAACAAGGGATGCGTTTCTGTTCAATGAGCGATTAAAAGCGCCGCATTGTAGATTGCTTACATCGGTGCGTCAAAATCCAAATACATTTTCCAGACAGCACTTTTAGAACTCAAATATGACTTCTTTTTGTTTTAAATAAATAAACCCAATGCTACACTCATTTTAGATATAATGAAACCATGGTGTTTTTATAATTTCCCATAGCCCATGTTTATGCATTACATGTTCAGTATTGAGTGTTTTTTTTTTTTTTTTAATTGCGGATGAAAAACAGAAAGTGTTGAAGAGAAACCTGAGAGAGGGGATTGAAAATGTAAGGCCCCGGTTTGCACAGTGTTCCCTTCATGTTGGACGTGATTAATTTACTGCTGGCTCTCAATGGGGCTGTTGCATTTGAAACAGGTGGGACCTCCCATAGGGGCCACTATTTTAATTATCTCCTCCCAAGGCTATCTCCATGGCAGCTTTCTAGGCTTGTGACCTATTGCACATAACAGCAGCCTAGCTCCTTTCCATAGTGCGCACCATTTATTCTTTTACTTAGTCCTGATTGTGTAAAAAAAACAAAACACACTCCTCATTTGTGTCTATGATACTTTTTATGCAGTTTGGTGTTAAACTACATAATTTAAGATTTTCACACATTACCAAACTGCAGTGGGGGTGTTGCTGTTATATGGAAATGGTTGCTGTAGGCAGTTTTAGAGGACTGAAGTGTAGTGTAGGATTATGTCAGCTGCACTCAGCAGTAGAGAGAATCTTCATAATCTTGGTTTCGTGCAGGACCACGAAAAAGAAAAGGAGCTTCTTGTTTGGCAATGTTGGTGCAGCGGTCTGCCGTTGCCGATCACAGAGCATCCTTTTTGTGTGGCAACAGCAGCTCTTTGTGCTGCTGATTTGTTGCTTCAAGTAGAAGGAACTGTCAATAAAATTCACTGTGTTGATGAGAAACAGTTGATATTGAAAGAAAGGCAAAAAAAATACACATCCAGGAAAAAATGTTGGCCTTTTACTACACAAATACATGTAAGTTTTTTTTTTCTTTCCAACATGGCGTCTTTGTAGCCACAAAGGCTTTTTGTGGCTTTCTTTAAAAACAGGAAGTGAGTACTGTATACAGATGAAAACACGGAGCAGCAGCATTTAGTTTTTATGCTCCATTAATGTGGAACAAACTCCCAGAAAACTGCAAAAATGCTGCAACACTGAGCTCAAGGCTAAAAATTCATTTCTTTAGAGCTGAATTTAACCGTTGTAGTTAAACTGTTAACTGAAACGTCATTAACTGCATTTTGTACCCAAAATTATATTTACTTACTCACACCACTGCAATGTATTTTAATGTGTTTTCTTTTATGATGTTTTCATCATATAAATGCACTTTAAATGCTGAAATGTGCTATTCAAATAAACTTGCCTCGCCTTGTGTAGCCGCTTATTGGCAAGATAAATAAAAAAGAATTGAGAGAATATCTCTTATTTGTCCTCTGTGAGCACAAAGCGTCTGATGATGGATCACATTATGTCAAAAAAGGCAAGCAAACCTCCTGCATGTTCGTCTATGTTCATTCGAGATAAATAGGTTTAGCTACAATTCTTTTGCCTGAGCCAAATGAGAGGGAGTGTTTCTTACTGCAGTCTGATTATATGTCAGTATTTTAGTTTCCTTTCCTCCCAAACTATGTGCAACATTAGCTGCACATTGTGACTTTTTAGGACCGTATGTGTAAAAAAGTGAGACTCACACAACCCCAGCATGGCTAGCTAATATCATGTAGCTAATTACATAAACACTAGAACAGCAAGCGCAAACTAGGAACATTGGTGCTACATGAGCGTGTCATGAAGGCTTCTGATTGGTTATTTCCATTTTTTACCGAATGACAGGATTGGTCAGAGTTTTTACAGGCCTGGAGCTTTCACAGAGGTCTCATTTTTTAACCTTCTTTCTCTGAATACATAATGTATTGATTACTTTCAGGATGGACATTTCACCCATTATAACAAAATGTGTTTCTGAACAGGATTACCGACTATAGCTATAACACAGCTGCTAGGGGAAAAGCTGTAAAGCCGATGATGTAAATCCCATTAACTGCACAAAAAACACAAAGATGTCACTTTTTAGGATCTATCTGCTTTATTGTTTCATTCACCCCCTCTGTAAAAAAAAAGCCTTTTAAATGAGCAAAAGGTTTAATTAATATGCAATATTTTATTGAGCACATTAATTTCAAAATAAAAGGTGAGACAACTTGCTCTAGCTTTTTCATTTGCAGTGCAGATGTGATGTTTTTCTATTTGTCCAAGTCTTTAGAGGCAGTAAAGTGAAGATGCTTTTAGCTGAAGTCTTGTCCGGGATTGTGATGCATTTTAATGCTCACATTTTGAGCACAGGGAGGTAACAGTTGAGGTCTGTCATGAGCGTTTCTAAATGGAGGTTAAGTGGAAGTGGGTTCTGGGCTGGGTTGGCACCGTGACCCTGACAGAACGTGACAGGTCGTCCATCCCCACTGGGTGCGTGATTCATCCCTCCCCACCATGTCGGGCTTCACAATGCAACAACCGAGCCTCTACAGATGCTTAGCTCCGGATGGCTGTGCCTTCTTTGTCTCCTCTTTCTCCTTTTCTCTCCCTCTACTAGAAACAGGAAGACTGGCAAAATGTTCCTGAACTGCCAGCTTGCTCTCGTGTCAGCTAGCTCAATATTATTAATCTGATAAAAACAAATATCAGGCTTTTTATTTTAAAAGTACACTTAGGGGTCAAATGGTGAAAGCATTTCAACACACAAACTTCATTACTTCTGGTCTGTCTTTAAATACAGCTGATAGGGTAATTTCCTGAACCTCCTATGATGTCGTCAGCCAGGAAGACAAACAGATTTACAAAACAAAAATTAGAAGTTTATTCTTGTGGCCGTCTTTAAAAATGTTTTTCTTTTTTTAGTAAAACCCTGCAGAAAAAAATACTATTATTCTACAAATTTTGTACGGCAGATTTTTGCTTCATAGTGCAAAAGCCTTCATCTTAATCTTTTCATCACTCTTAATGGTACTTTTTCCCAGCATCTTTAGGTTTTCCTGTATTAGGAGACATGTTTTCTAAGTTGGCATCTTGCACAGACAAATTCTGGACTGAAAACACTTTAAACCAACCATTTATTTTCTATGTAACTTTGAATAAGTACATTTTTCACCATCTTCTGAAGTTTCACACTTTAATTTCAATGTTTCCTGGGAGCATACTTGATCATTAGTCCTCCAGACTTTCTGAAAACCAATGTTTTCTTTAACCTTTTGCAGCTTTTGGTCTTATTTTGTTTCCAATCTTTTCACTTGACAATGATGGCATTATGTACTTGAATTAAAAGTAATGAAAAGTTTCTAAAAAGATCCACCATATGCGTCATTTCTCTGTCACCAATTATACCCTATAGCTTTCAGTTTATATGATATTTGTGAACGAAAACTTATCCTCTCTCAATTCTGGGCTATAAACCTATAAATTAAATTTGGACCATTTTCTTAAAAACAAAAAAAAGCCAAAATATAAAAGTGTGTAAACCCTATACCAAGCAAATATCCCCAAAGATATATGAATGTATTTTTAAAAAGTCAAACTGTTCATAGATTTCTCCAAAATAATTGGCATAAGTTATAAGTGTGAGGTTGAGTTCTGTCACAAGATCTTCCAGCAGGACAACGACCACAAGCACAGAGCCAGAGATGAAGTGGTTTACATCAAAGCATATTCAAGGGTTAAAAAGGTCCAAGACCAGAATCAAGTTGGCAATCTGTGGAAAGATTTGCAAATTGGGAGCTTTTTATCCAATCCGACGTTTTCCAAATAAGAAGAAGGGAAAAAAACGTTTCAATCTCTAAATATTCAAAACTGGCAGAGACCTTCCTCAAGTGGCTGTAACTGTGGGGAAAGGTGCAAGGCGTTGACTCAGAACCTGAATATAAATGAGCACCACAATTTCAAATGTTTAATTTTCATACTTATTTTTCTTCTACTTCACAATTATGTGCTGCTTTAAATTGACCAATCGCAAAAAGTCCCAATGAAATACGTAACATTTTGTTGTTTTACTGTAACAAAGAGTGAATACTATTGCAAGGCACTGTATGAACATGAACAAGTGCCTCTTTTAAGACATAATTGCGTGAATATTTGTGATCCACGCTGCTCCTTTTAGCCAAACAACAAACAAATCTCATATTAGTCTCTCCTGGAACACATGACTGAGTTGACATCAGATAATTGAATCATCTGCCTGGGTGAATAGGTTCGAGAGGCATGAGGTCATACGATGCGCGCCCTGACTCAGACGCAGCTTCCAGCAACAACCATCAGCGCGGATGAACTCCTGCATCACAAGGAGCCATGAGATCCACGGGCTATGCATATTTTAGGTCCGAACACATAAACAGAGACCAGTCAGTCGCTGTTGTAATTATTTCCTGCTGCCTCCTCTGATGAATGGACCTCCTGTTTAAGCACAACAACCTTGGCTTTGATTCTGCAAATCTGTCACGCTGACACAGCAAGGCCTGTCTTCGCCGTTCTCATCAAAGGGAGGTGGCGGCTGCTCAGTGGAAGTCAGATGATTTCATTTGGATCGCGGTTGTAAACAATGGCCGTCACCGGCGCCGCAGAAGTCGAACCTCACATCCAAGCGATTCCCTTTTCAAGACGGGGGCCAGAGTCAAAATAGCAGCGAGCGCCGGCGTTGTGTAATGGGCTTCTCTGTTCCGTACCGAGCAACAACAAGAGAAACTCAAATCGATAAACCTCCCTCACACTCTGCAGAGACAGAAGAGCAGAGTGGTTGGTGTTATTTCCACTTTGTAGCTCGCCACATGTGTTTTTTTTTTTTTTTATGAAGTGGAACTGTGGCACAGCCTGGGAGATGTAGACGTGTGAACCCCTCTGATCATGCAGCTGCTTAAGCAGTGTAAAAGCTTCCCCTTAAAATCTGATTAAACTCTTAAGATCACAAGGCTGGCTATAAACTGAGGCTTCTTTGTGCTGGCGCTGCTCTTATTTCTGTTGTACCTACGCCTTCACAAGAAGCAGTGCTCATTGTTTCACTCTGAACTGAGTCACATTTAAATCCAAGTAACATCCACGTTTGATAGAAAAAGAGAAAATATGAACTCAAATTCATACGGATCTAATATATAGCAAAGGTACCGTCATACTCTTAAGCTATCTCTAATGATTCTTCAGAGATGAGTTGAAACGTTCCTGTTTATGTTGAGTCACAAAACAAACCTCATTCATTTGTACTCTACGTTTAGAGGAAAACGCTGCAGACTGCAAAAGAGATAGCAAAAAGAAAATAGGCCCTCACGGAAGAAAAGTTGGAAGTCGCTCACCAACCAATATGGCTGCCCTGCATCTAAAGTGCTGTGATGGCTGCTGCAATAAACTTTATTAGCTCTTCTGGGAGTCTGTATCTCATTAACTTTTACCAACACATTATGACTGCACAGTGGCACAGTTGGTAGCAATGCCGCCTCGCAGCAAGATGGGCTTGCTGCAGTGCCCCCAGCGACTCAGGAAGGACGAGCGGGTATAGGCCATGGACGGAGGATGGATTAATAGATGTACCACTGATCTTTGCGAAAACATTTCTTTCAATGCATAAAGTGCAGACAGCCACACTATTGTTCACCTGATGGTAAATTTGTTTCAAAGATCTGTTTTTTTCCCCTCTATTCTTTATACGAAGACCAAGAATTGTTCAATTAAAATCCACCCAATGTCTATGCCCTCTTATCATTGCAGGGTCACAGAGGGGTTAATGCCTAACTCCAGGGGACATTGGAGTTAAGAGGCAGGGTAAACTCTGGACATGCTGCCAGTCCATCATAGGGCAACACTGACCAAACAAACTGAGTGAAAGCAACAATCATGTTACTGAACTTTGAGAGGAAGCCAGAGAACCCATATCTGCCCACATAACACACAAACTTCATGCAGAAAGACCCCCAGTGCGGGATTCAAACCCAGGACCTTCTTGCTGAAAGGCAACAGTGCTTGCAACGGCACCACAGTGTAGCCCAAACAGACTCTATCCACAGTATACAGAGAACCACTATAGCTGAATCTGGATTCAAGCCTGATTCAAGGGGCAAGGGCTAAACTCCCCTCAGTTTAATTCAATTCAATTCAATTCAATTCAATTCAATTCAATTTTATTTATATAGCTATAGTTTAGCCCTTGGAAATGTTCTGACATGTTTGATATGATCTATCATTATTAATAACTGGAAAATTATTCAATATTTTTGAACTAGAAATATGTTTGCGCTACCCACAAGTATTAGCGTATGCAGTTCATGCGTGTCAATGCTCTTCTTCAGAACATACAAAAAAAAAAATGAAGAAAAACTAGTGCGTGCAAGTATACTGATCCAAAAAACAAACAAACAAACAAACACAAAATCCATTCCAATTTACAAGTAGATGTAATCTTTTGTATTACCCTAGTGAAAGATAATTGCTCTGTTAGGTTTTAATGCAAACGAGAACAGACCTATTTGCAGTCAGACAAGTCATCAATTCCCTAATGTCTGTTTGAAGATCAATGTTCTTACTGAGGTCTGCCATTTTGGAAGAGCGCTCTAGCTTACTGTACATTCCTTTTGTTAGTACGTTGGTAACGCATGATCAAAAACATAAATACTTTACAAAACCTTTGTCAGTTGGGTCCATTTGGCCTGAGCTTTCGGTTTCTCACTAAGCATAAACGTAACGTCTGCTGTTTGATAACTGCCGTCACAACCCATGTGGGCACATTAGGTCATATTTGTTTACATAATCAAAATGAGTGTAAACAGATAGTGCTTCTTGAAGAATCGTCCCGTTTCTCTGTGGAGTATTTTAACCACTTCCTGAACTAAGTGCCAGTGGACAGGGGAAGAGGGAAGGGTTAGTCATACAGCAATAACTCTGGGATCAGCCTGTTTAATGCTCTATTTTAAATCCGCCCTTTCATCCAATTTTAACTTTTTGACATGTGACATCATGTTGGATTAGTTGCATCTACACATATAAATGTTTCATAAACATATACTGTTTCATAAATGACGCGTATTTGATTACATTATCACAATTCAATTTATAAACCAAGAAACTAAAAATGAAATCTTTTTTGATAATTTTCATTTCTATTTATTTATTTCCAGCCAGCTCTCTTTATATTATTCCATCCAGCCGATCATTTATATTAATACTCCCTATTTTAATTTTATTTTTGTTCAATTTAACTATTCTTTCTTTAAGTGATTAACTTTATACTTACTGCACTCATTCAGAGGCTTACTCCACACTGTTACGCCTTGATCGATTTTAACTAGCATTTTGGATTCAGTAGCTCAAACATACAGCTCAGAGGAGCTGATCCCTGTATCCAATTGTAATTGTCACTGTTTATTTGAAAGCAATATTTGATAGCTTATTATATTTCAAGAGACTTTTACTCAGCCTCTGTATGTAAATAATATTTTTTAGCCAGTTATCTAAGATGCCCAACATAGATTCTAATGGCAAAAATACTTAAGCCACAAAGTGAAGAGGTTGTTATAAAGATGGAAAACAAAGAGAAGAGATAGGAAACTGTGGGTTCATTGCAATCAATACTTGAAAAACAACGCATTATGCAATATTTCAAAGAGATGTTTTCCTAATAGTGTGCAAGCTTACAACTTCGTATTAGAAAAAAAAAGTAGTACAGCAAAACACATTACTTTGCTTTGCTGGAATTCTTCTACAAAATATTAGCAAATATAAGTGGGTAGCCTACAGTCAGGAATTCTACCTTACATTTTCTTTTTGACAATGTCTCCCAGCAACTGGTATCCATTTCCCCAGTACCCACCTCCCCAACCTTAGTTATTATGTAAAAGGTCTGTATTACGACTTCCTCAGCACTCTTTGGAAATTTGGAAAATCTTACAGCTTTGCAGACGCATTGGGTTTAACGTTTTCCCCTTCATCAGATTTCCAATCTACGAGATAAATGAAATGCGGCATCACAGCCAAAGGCACTGCTTCTTATTTCACTGTAGTCTGCTTCAGTTTCTACAAGGGAGTTCTCAAAATAGTCTCCTATCTTCAGTTTTGTTATGTTAATACATATTTATTTGTATACATGTATTCAAAAGGGATCATGTACATCCATAAACATATAACCTTAAATGTAAATGTACCAAAAAGGCTAGTTTTCATCTGTATTCTAGGTGGGTGGTCTAAACAGGCATCCAGGTCAATGTGCTTGAACATCTTGTCTTTTTTTTTTTTTTAGCAGTTTGGGCATATTAGCTAAACATAACAGCTCATTTACATTATATTTAGCTTGTAAATAGTTGAAACCATACGTTCCTCTGAGTACCAAAAAGGCACAAGTACCACCAGTAGCACTTGTGCCACAGTTCGAGAAACATGCTCTCAATAAACAAACATATCATCAGCACACAGGATAGTAAATAACTGATAGAAAACTAATCATTTCCTAAAGATGTTTATTTGTATGGTGGGATATAGTTATGCCTATTATACATACTGAAACTTGTAATAAAAATCTGCTATATTCCACTAAAAGCTCAGGGCCAAAACATGTATGCCTGTCTTATATGTACATAACCAAATACACATAACATTTACATGGTTATATGCACATACTGTACCTGAGCATAACTTAAGAATGCAGGCTCTTCTAATGGCAATCCAGATTTGATCCATCAAAGAAAGCACAGTTTAAAGGCTATAAGTAAAAAGACGAATTAATGTACCCAGCCAAGATGTGTATGAGGGCCTCATATGGATTTTTGCTCAGGCTGGTTGGATACTTAATGGCCCAACCCAATTGTGCAACACATCTACAACCCATATGAGTCCCATTATTTTTTTTTAACCCAAATGTACCCTGCATAGGCATAGGCTGGTTACTGGTATGAAGATACGAGGGGATACTGACACTTAAAAAAAAGTTAATGTTTCAAAAGCACTAAAGTTCTCTGCTAAAGCATTCCTAAGTTTGTATTGTGTTTAGTAAAATCCGAGCGAATGTTGCCAGAATGACCAGAGGGTGTTTTCTGGTTGTACAGAAAGTAGTTCACCGCTGGGCCTGCACGTTCTGCTGTGCACTGCTGACTCAGCTGGCTCAAAGATGGCTGCTACACTTTTTATATGCTTACAAGAAAGACAATTTGACCGTAGAGGGATCTCTCCATACGCTGATAACGCGGGTGGTCGTGGTGTGGAAACTGAAGGAGCGCCACTTGTCACTCTGGTTAAGGGTGTGCTGTTTTAAAATGACAAGGTACGAATAGAACGTTAGACCAGGCCTGGTCTAAAAAAAGGTGTGAGAGCCACATAAAGTCTGCGAATCACGCAAAAAGCCACCCGGAGAGCCTACGCATATAGACACCCTCATAAAATTCAGTGTGAATGAATTTCATTCTAAATTCACTAGCAACATTGAATTGAAAAGGGTTCTGTCAACTGGACTAAACATTTGTTTACAGTGAAATTTTGCGATTCTGACTCTAGGTTATCATACCGGAATCTCACACCCACCTATGCCTATGATGTAACCTGAAAACAATCCCCTTTGGGGGCCATTTTTCAACACATTTCTGACCCATGTGGGCCCCACATAAATGCTGGCTGGGTATTATTGATTTAAATTGATAAGTGATATCTCAGTACACCAGAAGGTCTGGCTAAAAAAAAAATAATAATAATAAAAAAATAACAACAACACAGTTTTGGCCTTTGTTTGCTATAATCTAGCAAAAAAAGAAACGTTTTACCAATTTTGTCCACAGTTTGGGCAGGTAAGTGGCTTCAAAAGTTCATCTTAAGGCATACAGAGGTCCTGAAACAAAAGGAAAGCATAGTAAAGGGGAAAACTTGATCTTTGAAGAAAAATAGCGCTCCTCTGTTCTCAGGCATAAATCAAGGTTATGACTTATTATGTGCAGTTCAGCATCCATACGGGGGGCTCTGTAAATCGAGCTCTCCAGCAAGAAGACCTTTGTGTTAATCCGACCAGCGGCTTTGAGAATGTAAAACTATCCGTCTTTTTTTTTTTTTTTTTAAATAAGAGAGGGTGCAGTGATGGGTTATAATGGGCGGCCCGATCAGTCTCCTCTCAGGTCCGGCTTTCAAGTCGGAGGCACCGCGGCTCCGTCGGCGGCCGCCCGCTCGGGGCTGCTGTTCTCGGTCACCGCGTCGCCCTCGTCCTCCGGGGGGAGAGGCGCGCTCGTGTGCGTCTCTCCGTGGGAAGACGCGTACGGCCGGTCCTCCTGCGCACTTTCTGTCCCCGGCGCGCGGTGCGTGAAGACGGACCCCCTTTCCGCATAACTGCGCGCGGTCGTGGCCAGCCCGCTTTGGTTCGCGGCCGCGTCCGTCACCAGCACTGTCTGTGTAGAGTTCCACTCCGAGAAGCTGCTGTTGGGAGAAACTGCCGAGATGTTGGCGGTGGGGGAGACCCCCTCAGGCACCACGGGCTTCACAGAAGAGGAGGATGAGCTGGTCGGCTTCCAGATCAGGCTGTAGTAAATAGCCAGGATAATGGCTGCTAAGGACACAGACAACACATATGCAAAAACAGTGGCAAGTCTCACCCACTTCTTGTTAGTCTTAGCAGCCATTTTAGCCTTTTTGTCCCCCGTGTAAGTGGCAGGTTTGCCTCTTTCCATGTTGGGCATGAAGTCCCGCTCTCTCATGTTGCCCCTGTTTTTCCCTCGATGCTCCACTACCCCCTCCGTCTTGAAGGTTTTCTCCTGATCCCCCGGTCCAAGGAAAAGAGGAAGCAGAGGGGCCGAAGAGGAGCAGGATTCTGCGCTGCAATATTCGACCAGAATAGATTTGCTCCCCCTTTTTTTTTTATTTCATTTGATCTCGCTTCATTTTAGGTGCCTGGTGCAGCGTTGCGTTTTCTAATGCACATCGAGCATCCACGGGGTTGACTGCGCGTTTCAGCATCCGATTGGGGAGGGGTGGTGGTGGTGGTGGTGGTGTGGGGGGGGGACAAATCTCTGCACCAAGGTAGACAGGCTAAAGGCACTCCAAAGGGAACATCTGGCTGTACGGGCCCACTGCGAATCCACCGGATGCGAATGGATGTCATGCAATAAAAAAACGATCAAACGATCAAGCGCGATTTTCCTATCCACACACAGAGATATGT
Source organism: Fundulus heteroclitus (assembly GCF_011125445.2). Taxonomy (NCBI): domain Eukaryota; kingdom Metazoa; phylum Chordata; class Actinopteri; order Cyprinodontiformes; family Fundulidae; genus Fundulus; species Fundulus heteroclitus. The sequence continues at coordinate 12,858,549 of NC_046379.1, read as the reverse complement.
CTGTCTTATCCAGCAAATGAAGAAGCTGGCTCAGCTAAAAATACAGGAGAGGGGGCGGGCGGTGGCTCTTAAAGAAGTAGCAGCTGTGCGGCACCCCCAAGAGAATAGAGAAGAAAAAAAAACTAAACAAGAAAAAAAACATCATCCATCATCACCTTCACATCAGGATGTTGCATGGAGAGCTGAGCGATCAGCCCGAGCGGATGGGGAGGATGTGCACACCGTCTTCAAAAAGACCCGAATTATTAATTTCCCTGCTGGAGTTATGTAATGCAGGTCTAAGTGTTACACCGACAGCCAGAGTGCATGTATAATCACATATTTTGATTCATTTGAACCTTTTTCAGCTGGCTGCTCAAAGATGCATATCGTAGCCTACCGATTCCACTTTTTCCATGTTCTGTCAGGCTACAACCAAAAACTTTCATGTGCTTTATCAAGATTTGGATGAAGAGTTTCATTTGGGGCTCCTCTTCATATTTAGAACATCACCACCGTTAATAGCGTTTCAATGCAGATGTGATGGAAACTGAGAGAGAGAGGGGCAGACCCGTATTAAGACAATGTGGTGCCCCTGGGCAATATACCTCAAAGCCCCCCCCCCCCTTACCCGTGCTGTCCTCCGGTCAAAAACATCAGACATAATCAAGGGGATTTCTGTAATGTAATTTACTATTTACTAACTTACACAACTACATGTAGGCATATGAGCAGTGAGCAATATTCAAATATCTCATTTTAAAATGTTGAAATCAAAAAAAATCTTGATTTATCATTTATTATTATTGTGACATCAGTGTTCACAAAACGAATAATGCATGGTCTTTCAACAAATTCAAGTAAATAATATAACAATTTATGAAAAATATATTTTTAAAGCATGTGTCATGTGGTGCCCCCCCCCCCCCCCCCATGGTTGGTGCCCCTGGGCACTGGCCCACTGGCCCTTATGGATAATCCGGCCCTGGAGAGGGGGCATGGGCATAGACATAATATAAGAGTAGACGCGTCGTTGGGCGGGTTCTGCCTATGCTGCGATGCGTCAGAGCGTCCGCCATCTTAAATGTGGCAAATCTGCAGTTACTCAGTCACTTAAACAGTATCAGAGGGACTTTAATCTCTGAATATACTTTGTATTCGTAGTATTCTTTTTGTAATGTTACAAGTTTATTTTCGTATCCCTTTAGCTTCATTCTCCTGAATTTATTCTATTAAAGAATAAAAATATTTAACATAATCTAACCTGGCCCTGTTACTCCAGGAGTGAAATAATTCTCCAAACTGAATATTCTGGAAATGTTCCCCCTTAATTCTCATAATATGATGTTTTTATCATAACATTATCACTTTTGTGTTTGTTTGTTTATTTTTACTTTATTGACCTAGGACTTTTTTTCCTCATATTATTAATTTTACCTCTTTAATACTCACCCAAAAAGTCTGTTCCTAAAGGTTCACATGTGACACGGTTTTATGAAATAATGAAGACCACAATGTTTAGATTTAACAAATTGATCCTTATATTTATAACACATACACACACAAATTATATATATATATATATATATATATATATATATATATATATATATATATATATATATATATATGTGTGTGTGTGTGTGTGTGTGTGTGTATTTATTGCAGCACAGGAATGAGGCATCTTCTCTGATCCACGTTCACAATAACAGAACTCAACTTTTTTCTGCCACATACAATATGGCGGTGACGTTGACGTGCGAACCTGCGCCCTATGACGCGTCTACGTATATATGTCTGTGGGCATGGGGGGGTCAACTTTCACTGGATGAGCTTAAAAAGCCATAATGGATGACCGATCCGTTATGCGTTGTACGGCTAGAACCTGATATTCGAACCAGAGACGCGGTACGTTTAAAAGGTCTATTGAGTTGAATGGAGGAATGGCAGGCAGTAGATGACAACAACATCTAGAGGCGGAGGAGGGCTGGCAGAAACAGGTTGACCAGGTGATGAATGCAGGTGCTGTCCGACCAGAAGATGGTGGAGGAGACAGGCAAGATGACCAGATGCAGGTAGAGACTCACTTAATCATTCGATGCAGACAGGAGCAGACTTGACCAGAAGATGCAGGCCACAACTGACTTGACCAGGTGTTGAAGGCAGAAACAGACTTGACTCGAAGCTGCCGATGTGTTCGCAGCATGGGCAGAGCAAGATGTAGGCTATTCGTAAACCAAGATTGTACTAAGTAAACTTGTCAATTCCTTTATGTCTTAAGGGCTTGACGCGCCGGATGTGACGCTGCTCCTTCTCCATTCATCTCCATATGGAACTTGTGTGATGAGGCGACAATTGCTTGAAAAATGTTCACTGTCAGCGAGGGTTTCAGTGACTGACCAATGACAGGAGAGTCTGATGCATATTGCAGTCTGCAAAAACTTCCAACATGGAGGAAAACATTTTAGCTTACTTTATTGTATAATACTCTCTCTTTTGTAGAGTAGACTTAACAGCGAGATTTCAGTCAATTCCAGCAACCTCTTCTGACTCTTCAACTTTGATGCCTTGGCATTCACATAATGAAAATGTGAAAATCTCTCCAATTTCATAACCAATCAAATTGTGGTTTGCAATGCCACCGTGGAGATGGCTACCACCTGTCGCTGTTGTTTGTTGCACTGCGTGTGTCAAGTAACATATAAACATTAAAAAAATGATAGAAGTCTGACTTGCAATAAAAATGTTGCAATAAATTCCCCATTTTCAAACTAGACACATGAATATTAGCTGTCATTCAACTGTTGTTGCCTTGAATTAATTCAACATACTGGCACACTCAGTTTCAGTTATCTACTTATACTCAAATATCTGTGTCACTTTGCTATGTTTGCACCAAACTGGGTCGGCTGACAAAAAGAAAAGAAAATTCAAGTTTTAGCTCCTTTTATTTTATGCAAATAGCAACACAGAACATGCTTTAAGTTTAAGAAAAACAAAAACTGCTGAATTAGACTCGTAATATGGTATAGAGTTAATTAAAGCAGAAATAAAATTACTTTTGAAGATCTGAAAATCACAATAAGAGCACAGTCTTAAACATATCGATTTAAAATATAAAAGCGAACACAATACATGCTTCAATATCAAAAAAGGAAGATAAAGGAACGTTTTTAGAGGGGTGGTTTCCATTTTTTCATAAGAACCTGCATACATTTTTTTTTACCACACCCAAGTCTGAGCCTTTTAACTCAACTTTTTTCACATCTTATGGTGGACCTCTTTCCGTTGTGCACTAAAAATATTTAGCTCTTACGTACATCTTTTCAAAGATAATAAAATGCTAAGTGGCTCTTCTGTATTTCAGCTGTGCAGCTAGTCCTATTGTTATGCTCAGGTGCCAACATATGGTGGTAGTGAGAACTCGTTGGAGGGTTAATTGTTTTCACTACCTGGTTTCATTAGAGGCATCAGGCGGGGCTGGGGGGAAAGCGTGCATTTGGTCTCATTAGGTGTGCTTTGGATAAACTGACCCCGCAGTGGTTCCCTTAACGTCCCTCATTTGGTCCCTGCTCTGACGCACTGTTTGCACTAGCTATTGCACAGTCAGACGCTTCATTTGAATGGTATCCAAATAACCAGGGATCCTTTGTTGAAACAGAAACCGGCCTCCAGCACCCAGCCCGCGAGTAACAAAGGATGGAAACGACGGCAGAAAGATGGCCGCGGAGGGATAAAATTCACAAAACAAAAATCGGATAAATGTTATTACAATAAAGTTTGAAGCAAAACCCCAATAAAAGCAGATGAAGAAATAAAAAGGATAAAATCATGTGCTAACTTTCAAAAAATACAGACTAAATAAAGAAACTTTGATAAAACTTGTCTTTCTTGAGACTTTTTTAGTTATATATTTCTTCAAAGACGAGACAAATTCATATCAAACACCAACTTGTGTGAAATGCGTCTGTTAGGGTTACTTATTTAAGGGTCCATTCTCAGTTCTCTCAGACCGCACCCTTTATTCAGCTTTAGTGCGATCCATTTCTCCTTGGTGGTCAGAGTTCTCAACCTCCAAGTCAGAAATTTTAACTGGTCTAAGTCGGTTTTACGAGTCGGAAAGTCGGTGCAACAGGATGATACTCGACTTCAGCGTTCATGATGGCGGCTGCTCACAGCAACATTAAGTAAAATGTCATACTTTGACAGTTTTCAGCAGCTCTCTATTATGTATGTAACATTTAGTCAGTCGTACAGGTGCTACAGTTTATGGTTCACCAGACCGGATATTTCAGCTTTGTTTATTTGCACAAAATACAGCCAAAAACAGCGTTATTGTCATTGTTAGTGTTTTAACAACAGTAGCCAAAGTGGCTAAACCAGCAATGCTCGCTACTGTTGTTTAACGTTTCACGTTCAGTTGAACAGTTCAGCACGGCTTTAAAAAAAGACAAATATTTAACAATAAAATGTGACTTTAAGGCGCATTCTGGGACTGAGGTTGGCTGTATTTGTACGTTTAATAATAGCTTTGTGTGGGTATCCATGTTTTTTTACTACTATCCAATAAGAGGGGAACTGGAAAGCAAAAAGGTGGAGATGACGTAATCTGCCAGTCGTTAGTTTTGACCTCCGAGGCAAAAGAAAGGCACCATTTCACTCGACTTAAAAACATTATTTCTCTCTCACTGATGAATCAATAGAGGACAATATTAACGCTTCTCCAATGGATTAGCTGCGTGATTAGGCTACAATTAATTTTATTGATGTTCATGGACAAATTGGCGCCATAAGTAAGAATAAAAAAGAAACAAAAATACACATATTTTTTTTACTTTCCACTGAGTGCTATTTATGATATATAAAAGCTACAAAACAGTTTAATGTATATTTCACAGTATCAACATTTTACTTAGAATCGCCTCTAAAAGTAAACGTGAACCAAAGATAATAGGAAAACTGTGTGAGAACTAGTAATGAACTCGTATGTAAAATTAAATTGAGTAGTGATCACACTGGGCTCACTAGGTTTTTTTTTTTTAAACAAAATAGTCAAATAATTGCACAGAGACAAATGCCAGTCTGCAAATTACCAAAAAGGAAACTTAAAAAAGAGAACTAAATGTTCAACATGCTAATTAAAGTGATTAAAGTCTATTTATCAAGTTTGTCACTCCCTATGACGGCAGAAGAATTGGTTTTACAGCCTAATTCAGAGTTTTAATGTTTAACTTTGACCAACGAGGGTGAAGCAAAAGGAGATGAGCTGTCTTTGGAGCCCGCTTGGAGACCAACAAGCTTTCAGTATCTGCTACTGAACAAAGAACAGAGCACATTACTGAGATCCAAAACTGGACTGTTGTCTTACTCACTAAACAGTGAATTTCTACTCAAGCAGTTCCCACATTCCCTCCTCCCGGCTGGCCTGCACGTAAAAACCACAGCTATTAAAGGTATAGTGGACAATCTTCTTTCGGCTTCAACTTCTGGGGCGATCACCTTGTCTATTGGTTGTCCCACATGCCAATCATCCCTGTCAGTTTCCTCTTGCTACGCATGTGGACTTCTAGTGTTTATGTATCCAGTGAGCTTTGGTTTTAGCCTTTCATTGTAACTCCACTACTCTCTTTACTTTGAAAATGGCAGAGAGTTGCAAGAAGCAAACTATCTTACACGTTTCTGAGAAGAAGTGGAAGGCCTCAGAAGAAGAAAGAAATAAGACCAGAATGGATTTTGAGAGATGATGTCATGTGATCCCCCTGAGGAGCAGAAGAGCAGGTCTTGCACAGGTATTCAAAAAGTGACTTGGGATTTTCTTACCTACATTTATGGAAAAATAATCCACTCTACCTTTAGGTTAATCTGGAACATTAGGCAGACTGACTGACATTTGTATCTGGCCCATGTTGTTTTGTTATGAACAAAACAAAAAAACCCAAAACATTTTAAAGAAAGTTACATGTGTCCAAGGGGGTTTAAGCAAAAGGAGACAAACTTAGCGCAGCATATGGTTCAACAAAAAGCTTTCATTGCAACTTAATCTTAAAGGAGGATTAGTCCTCACTGGACATGTCTGGCAAATTTTCTTGGTTGTTTCTATATGCAATGGCAGCCACTTTCAGAGAATGAGGCGTCACAAGGACCTGATCAACCAATCAGAAGAGGTGTTTAGGTAATGCCAGAGCCATGTCACATTATACAGCCGATAGATTCCTTTATTTTTTCAAATCCACGATCTTTAAAATGAGAGAAAGTCAACATGTCACCAGATGTCTAGACTACATCATTACTAGGGCTGTTTTTATATTTATAATTCCTAACATGTAATCATTTCACTGAATAAATACACATTACACAATCCTTACATCAACACTGTTTGCAGCATGAATATAAACCAAGTGCAAAAACAACAAGGAAGGTAATATATATTTAATCATTTTGAGGATTCAGGTACAACACCTGCAGAAGTAAGAAGCTGTTTTGACTAGACTCAAGGTGCTGCAAGAACATTCTGGGTGCACTATTCAATTCAATTCAATTCAATTCAATTAAATTAAATTCAATTCAATTCAATTCAATTCAATTCAATTCAATTCAATTCAATTCAATTTTATTTATATAGCGCCAATTCATGAAACATGTCATCTCGAGGCACTTTACAAAGTCAAATTCAATCATATTATACAGATTGGTCAAAAATTTCCTATATAAGGGAACCAGTTGATTGCTTCAAAGTCCCGACAAGCAGCATTCACTCCAGGAGAAGCATAGAGCCACAGGGAGAGTCGTCTGCATTGTCCATGGCTTTGCTGCAATCCCTCACTGAATATTTCTTGACTTCAAAAAATGTTTTATCTAAAATTAAAGTGTTTTAGAGTTTTTTTTAATCTGGTTCCTCTCTAAACTTACCCTGTTTCAAGACAACATTTGTGTTGTAGCATAGACGGTTCATAATCGGAGAAAGAAAATTGATGGGAGACATATATAATAGCTTTTTAACAACACTTCTTTTAATGTAGGAATACAGATAACTAAATCACAGGCTGTTTGGCTTTACTTTCCGTCTTAGTATATGTGTCTTCCCTGACCTGATTTGCAATGCATATTGGCTTAGGGTGCGTCCTGACTATAGTCAGATGGGATGAACTGCAGTTTACTGCATCTTTTGGATTCAGATGGAGTGATAAGCTGGTCAATGGGTAAAGCCATGGTGGATATTCAGACAGAGGCTTTATTTTAATGGTGTTGGACCAAAGCACAGGTTAGGGGGACAAAATGAATAAGAAAAGATACTTTCTTGACCCTCCAGTGGTCAAAGACTTTCTGGTCAAAGGAGAACGGTTTACCAAGTGGTCGGAGGTGAGTGGATGTTTTCATATAGAAATATCAGAAAGGAAAGGAAACAGGATTTTATTCCTTCTTTTTTTATCATCTGAAAATCATTTAATTACTTAGCCCAACTCAAAGACTAGTACACTTCAGGTTAATGTGTACTGCAAGGAGCAGATTGGTTCAAATCAATACACATTTAATTTGTGTGAAAGCCAATTCCCTTGTCTCCTCCAAGGACACAACAAAGACCGTTCCCGTCACCATGAAGATGGATCCAAAAGGTTTTTACGTCTACTGGACAAACCAAAGCAAGGTAATCAATTTGAAGAGAAGGCAAAAGAAAATAAGATTTCACTGCTGTAAAGTATCCTTCATTTGCACTCAGTCAGTGAAAGGAGTGTGACAGAAAAGCCTATCATTGCAATCCAAACATTTTACGTATCTTAGAAACTTTTCAGTTTAATAATACAGTATTCATAATTTTTTTTTTTTTTTTTTTAGCGTGCATTAATTCAAGAACCAACACCAGCTATAATGTTGGCAAGCTGGGACTGTAAGCAGTTCACAGCTTGATCACAGTGTCCCGCAAGCTGAGAGCTATCATAAAATTTGAGATTCATGTAGGTGGATTTTTTTTTTTGCGGTGGAGCTGGTGTATTGGATTGTATTAGATACAATATCTGACCGCATATGAAACGCAGGTGATCGTGCCCCAGATTCAGACTGCCAGTAAAAATTCATGTGCTTCTGATATGTGAAGGCTGTGGGATAACTCCCAGCTCCTTTCGCCACCTTCCTGCCTTGGCAGCCATCGACTGGCGCTGATGTGCGCTGAACTGGTGCAGCTGGACTGCGATTCTTTTTGTTTCGTAGGCTGCCTGTCTTCCAGTGCTCTGTCCCGCTCATTAAGGTCCCGTCTGGTTTTCGCCACATCAGAAAACCAGTGAGGCTTTAATTAAATGTGTGGCTCATGTGTCTGAGCTGCAGTAGAAGCACAGCATGTTCTTGCATGTTATATAAAAAGAAAAAAAAAATGTAGGTAAATAATCGTCACAAAGGCGATGCAAGCCTCATAGTTTTTTTTTTGTTGTAGTATCTAAATCTGTATTTGGCCCAGTGCCGATGTGAGGAACTTACCGCAGGATATGACTCTGACTCTTGTTTCTAGGAGACAACGTTCCTGGATGTTGCTACAATCAGAGATACGAGAACTGGAAAATATGCAAAACTCCCCAAAGTGAGTATTGCATTATTACTGCATCGCATTGTTTTATAATCCCTGATTTCTTTGTAATTTAGTCAGATGGAAGTTGCTACTTCCATCTGACTAAATCTCTGCATGCTTCGTGTTGAGCCTTTAGTTCACCCATTAATTTGAAAAACATATTTGCATTGCAAAAAAAAAAAAAAAAAAAACTACAGATGCACCGGTGCACAAAGAGGCATGAGCACATACGGTGCCACTGACTGACTCATGATCCGGGTCCTTTGGGAGTGAGCCTGTTTTTCCTTTCTCCTTTTTTTTGAGCTCAAAGCTGCCAGTTGTAGTTTCAGTTAATTTCTAGTCCTTGAAGGCCCCCGCTGAGAGTTGCAATGCAGCCATCCATCGTCTTGCCTCACGGAGAGGGAAATGCGTTTCCCTCGAGGGCTACGAGAGCTGCATCATTCCGGTCGGGGTGCAGATGGAAGCACATCTTCCAATTTGACCCCTGAGGAGCTTTTGGGAAAGCTGCTCCAAGGGTGACGTCATTTCTGCATCACTGGGAGCGGAACACAAGTGATTGATTGCAGAGAGGCATACACAGGAAGATCCCCCCTAAAACATTAAATTGCTTTATCCTGTATGTCGTGTGTGAGCACTTGTGTGAGACTGCATGTGCGCAAGAATCTCAGAGTGTTTGTGTATGTGTTTGCATATTCTGGTCACCACATTTGCCTGCAAATGCTCCTAGATTTACACTCTGTGTGGATTTAGAATTGTCTGTATTGAAGTAGGGGACAAAAATGATTAGTACCTCATGCAAAAAAGAAAAAAAAAAATCAAATTAACATCAACACTTCAGAGGTACTTTTGTCTTTTCACAGCATCCAAAAGTTCGCAATGTCTTCAACCTGGATTTCCCTGACAGCAACCATCTGGCCAAAACACTGACCATCGTCACAGGCCCAGACATGGTGAATCTGACCTATCATAACTTCTTTGCCTCAAAAGAGAAAGTGACTCAGGTAATAATAAACGCCCGCATGAGTCTTTCTGTCATCTCTTCCCAGAAATGGCTGAAACACAGTCTCCCATTATGCAATGATCCTCTGCTCCCGCTCTAATGAGGCGCTCACAGCTTCCTTTTTAGTTGTATTAGACTTTATGGCGCCCTTATTTAGATTTAATCAGCCAAAATAAAATTACTAATTTTCTTTATTCAACTAAATTTACCATCATTTCCTGAACTGCTACCATACTTGCACCATCTAGTGGCGAAATGGGGGAATTTCTTTTAAATAATGCAAACACTATAGTGGATTGAAAGTATTGGCAATCCTTGGTCTTTTTCCACATTTGTGGCTTCAAAGAATGACGATATGCAGACACAAAGTAGTACATTACTGGGAAGTAGGAGACAAATTATCAACGGTTTGCAATACATATATAAAATACAATGTCAAAAGTGTGCTATGCAGATTTTCAGTGAAATACACAGTTTTCGCTCCTAACATGACAAAATGTAAAAAAAAAAAAGAAGCTGAATGTGCAGATATATTTTTGCAAGGCAATGTAAATCTCCTCTCCTAATTACTTTGAATGTAACGCGATATTCTGTGTATTTTTCTGCTCAAAAGAACTGGGCGGATGACATTCTTGCAATCGCATACAATGCTGCAAGAACTAATGCATGCCGACAGGTTTTCCTGGAGAAAATGTAAGTGACCATCAGAGAATGAGACACCGCTTGTAGATGTAATTAATGGTTGTTTAGCACACGCTGCGTAAGACTGAGCTTTAAGATTTCATGCAGTGGGAATTCTAATCGAAATCTCCTGAAATTGATCTTAGATACGTCCGACTTTCTCTTCACACCAACAAGGATGGCAAAATACCAGTGAAGCAGTAGGTTACAATATAATCATACAACAGTTTTTACTGTGTGTATAGTCTTGTCTAATTCGCTGGCTGTGTTTCTTTAAGCATCTACAAAATGTTCCCCGCTGATAAGAAGAGGGTTGAAAGTGCTTTGGCTGCAGCTCACCTCCCCAAAGGAAAGGTCAGAAACAAAAGTAAAATATATGATTAAAAAATGCATCTCAAAATTTCTGTTTATCTCCAATATAATTAATTTGTTTCGTTTTTATTCTAAACAAAAAGCTGACATGCAAATCAACTGTGTTTCAGTATGACAGCATTAAGCCTGATGTATTCACTGAAGCTGCCTTCAGGACCTTCCTGACAAATCTCTGTCCTAGACCAGAGATCTATGAGATCTTCACTTCATAGTAGGTCATTTTGTTGTTGTTTTTTTCCAAAAAGAAAGCATGACAAAAATCTCTCTGTGCTGATAGTTATTGCTTTCTGAACTCCACCCAGCCTAGCAACGGGCTCAGGTGGAGGTTAGTGCACCGTGGTGGGGCTGAGCACCAAGAGGTGCACTGCTGATGTGATTGTAATGCCTCACCCTGCGTTCCAGCTCCACCAAACCTACCATGACGAAGGACAATTTCACCAAGTTCCTGAACGAAAAGCAGCGGGACTCCCGGCTCAACGAGGAGCTGTTTCCACGTCTGCGGCAAGACCAGATCAAGGCCCTGATTGACAAGTACGAACCGCTGTCCAACAACTCCAACAGAGGTAAAAACTCCCAGAGGCTCAACTTCTTTTTTTCGATATATAACGTTTGAGTTTTCGCCGTAATCATTTTTTCCACGGCTCCGCAGGTCTGATCTCTCCAGAAGGTCTTTTATTCTACTTGATGGGTCCAGAGACATCAGTGGTCATACAGGACAAGCTGGCCAAGTCTCAGGACATGGCCCAGCCAATACCCCACTACTTCATCAAGTCCTCCCACAACACATACCTAACAGGTCAATCCGACTTTCACCTCGAAATCACTGGACCAAGCCTTTAATCCTATACAGCAGTCAAATAATAAAACCGTCATAAGCTGTCAATGGTGTAAAAATCTGAAGACAGTGCCACTTATCCCATATAGTTGAATTTATCCTGACACTGCCAAATCCCTTTAATAAAGCCATTAAATGTCATTTGTTTTCCTTAAACTTGTAATGTAAAATGCATTTGCAAGCTTTCACATATTTTTTTCCCCTCTCCCTGTTCAGCCGGTCAGTTCTCTGGCGTGTCGTCTCCGGAGATGTATCGCCAGTGCCTGCTGTCTGGATGCAGGTGTCTGGAGTTGGACTGCTGGAAAGGGAAACCTCCAGATGAGGAGCCCATCATTACCCATGGCTTCACCATGTGCACCGAGATCCTTTTTAAGGTAGATTCGGATGCTGTTGGTCATTATTTGGAGCTCTCTTTTGGTTCACCCTAGATGTTGCACAATGAAAACAAAACTAACCCTCAAAAATGTGCAACAAATGCAACATCCTCTTAAAAAAAAAAAAAAAAACATAAAAAGAAGTTACTCGTGCTCACTTACTTGTTTGAAACAATGAGGAAAACTACTGAGAGCCTTCAAAGTCCACAGTGAGACACAAACACATAAAGGAGGCAGGCGGGCGTTATCCTCTCGCATTCAACTCTTCCTTTTAAGGACAGCTGCAGCTGCACATGCTCAGGGGCAAAGGCACACACACCTTGGTTCAGTTTATTTCAGCCTCAGAGTGGTGCTCAGACTTGCGTTTCTGTATATTTTCACACACTCGGGTGGTTGAGCTTCATAACATTTGGAAACCTGTTATTTATGTGCTTTTTTTTTTTACATGAGTCTTATAACACTGGCTTTAATTCAATTCAGTTCAAAAATACTTTATTAGTCTCAAAGGGAAATTAAATGCTGGTGTAACTCATGTTATGGGGTTTCTTTCTGCATAATTTGGAGGATACATTCTTAATCTGACAGGCTACTTTCAATAACTTGAAGGTGACTTTCCAGGATCCAAAGGGTACTCGCTGGCACAGGCTAAATTAGGAGGGGAATTGTTACCTGATACTTTCCAGAATATAAAGCTTGCTTTCGGAGGTATTTTTGAAGACTGGGCTGTATTATGAGGTTAACTGCCACAAATGATACATTATTAAACAGATGGATCCCTGACATTATTGTGTAATTTACATAAGCATATTATTTAATTGATTAAGTTCCAAGAAAGCACATTAAACAATGAAGAAAAGTTGGTACTTGTGGAAAGTTCTTGAAAGTAGCACATAAAAACATGCTAACTGCCAGATAGGTACCATCAAGTACCAGAAAGTAACCAGGAAGTTGCAGAGAGTGACCAGTACAGTAGAGGAAAATATTCTGCAATTTTATGGTAGAATAACTTGTAAAAGATCCAGAAAGGCATCTGCAAGTCATATAAATTAAGTTATATGCTCCAGGTAAGGAACCTGCATGTTTCCGGAAAGGTCTGAGAGTAAAATGTGAATTCAGGGAAGTGCCAGCAGAGAAACAAAACGCACCAAAAAAAACCAAAAAAAAACAGGATGTTTCAAATCCAGGGATGTGATAACCTGCAACCTCTGGGAGATTCACCTTTGGATTTGGAAAGTAAAATGTAAGATCCTGAAAGCAATCTCCAGTAACCTGCATCCTTCATGGAGATAACACGTGAATTCTAGGAACATTTCCAGTAATTTCTTCATAATAACTTGTAAATTCTGGAAATACCTGTAAAGTGACAAGTACCTACCAAAAAGTAATTTGTGTTACTCACTTGGTATTTCTGGAGAATAAGTTGTAAGATCTAGGAAAAATAACCCGTAAGTTATTGGAAAGTAACATATATGTTCCAGGAATGTAGCCGGTTAGGTTGTACATTTCCGGAAACTAACCTATAAGTTATAGGAAGGTTACCTAAGAATTTTGGGTAAATAATGCTACAAAAGTAAGAGAAAGAAATTAATTTTGTTGAAGAATATAACCTGTAGGTTCTGGAAATTACCAGAAAGTAACCCAGTAATATCCATATAACAACCTGTAAGTTCTGGAAAAGCAAAGAGTACGTTTAAGGAAGGCTGTTATTACAAATTTCTACTCATAAATGAAATAAATTACTTTGTTGAAAAGACATAAAAATACTTCTATATGTGTCATTTAACAGGACGTGATAGAGGCCATCGCTGAGAGTGCATTCAAGACCTCAAAATATCCTGTCATTCTTTCATTCGAGAACCATGTTGACTCGTAAGCTTTTTTTTAAATTAAAACTCTGTCTTTATTGTTAACATAATTTAATAACATTCAGATTTTAAAAAAATGTTAATATTTCTAGAACATATTGATGATGCAGGTGGACCTTTTGAGCAGATTTGGAAATCATAAAAGGTGTTACTCTGTTTTGTTTTTAGGGTGAAACAGCAGGAGAAGATGGCTAACTACTGCAAAACCATATTTGGTGACGCTCTGCTGACAGAGCCTCTGGAAAAATACCCTGTAAGTTTATTCCTGCGATATAAGTTTATGTAAAATAAAGTTATATTGTGTGAAGTTAGTGGTCACACTAACAGTCACACGTGTGAAATTAATGGGTGTACAGAATTTAAGCTTTATAACTGTATACTTATTTATGTCTGCCGGACAGGATCATCACGGCATCACAAACTGATTTATACCTCAGATTAATGTTTGTTGAACTCATAATGTGAAAGTGTCTGTTTCAGAGACTGAGTTGCTTTACTGCTAGATGACACCAGGGACATAGCAACGATTTCTGAATATATTGAGTCACACGTTTCTTCGAGATTGGTCCATTTTGACCCATCTTCCCACATTGAGCTCTGAGAGTGGGATCAAAAATATCATATCCATATGTATATAAGTCACTTAAATATACATAAGTCATCTTAAATCTCTGCTTTCTTTCTTTTTTCTTCTCTCGATCCACAGTGTATATGTGGACGCACTGTATATACCTCATGCACCTTTTCCTCCTTTTGGCACCTTCTTTTGATTATTGAGCCGATGTGGCACGTGAATTTCTCCACTGTGAGATCAATAAAGTCTATCTTATCTTATCTTATCTTATTAAATGCCTTTTTTGTCCCTGTCCAATTTGTCAAGTAAACTCGACGATATCCTGCTCATTAACTTTCTCTTATCAACTGACCTTTGTGCAATAATCTTTAAAATGAAATAATTAATTTGACTGTTAAACCTGGTAAGTGTTAAAGTATCATCAAAATGTTTGACTGAATTTACTTGAAGCTATTTTGTTCTTATCTCTTGTATCAAGCTGAAACCAGGCCAGCAGATCCCGAGCCCATCTGAACTTATGGGAAAGATCCTCATCAAGAACAAGAAGGGCAGCCACGAGAAGCCAGCCCAGACTAAAAAAAACACTGCAGCCGTCGCCGACCAGACTGCTGCGGCTGAAACCGCTCCGACTGCTGCGGCCGAACCTGCACAGAGTGCTGCAGCCGAACCTGCCCAGGATCCAAATGCCTCTTCCCAGGATGGAAGCAACCCAGCTGCTCCCACTCAGGAAAACCCAGGTGCACTCAAGATATCCAGTTCAGTCCACATCAGGCAATATATAAAAATGCGGTCCAGATTCATAATATTGCAATGAAATAACATTATGATTAGGAATGCATGATACATCAGCATTAACATCGGTATCGGCCAATGTTAGTAATGTTTTTACATATCGGTATTGGATCAATAACTAAAACTGGGCCGATATTAACTACTGATATTAATTTCCATCTAGTATACCTGTGTTAAAAGAGGGGAAGGTGAGGGGATTGTCATGCGGTTTTTGTTCGGTCATGTTAGTGACAGTGATGGATCATTGTGGGATTTCTAAATGAAGCAGAAATAAAAAAATAAAAAAAAGCTGTGTAGGCTATAACCAACATTCAAAAATTCAGTTAGAACACTTTTCAGTAAGTACAAACTTCTACAAAATGTAACCATTACAGAAACGTAAAGGTTTGTATATATATATATATATATATATATATATATATATATATATATATATATATATATATATATATATATATAAATAAGTCATCGGACATAACAGCAATCGTAATATCGGAAATCGATATTGCCCCAGAATTTCATATTGGTGCATTCCTAATTTGTGATTATGTGCTGGAAGCTGAGGGAGAGGCCGCTGCAGAAGACAATGAGGAGCAAGAAGAAACTGAAGAACAGGATGAGGAGAAAATGAAGACATCAGACGAGGTGAAACATGAAATATTCAACCGTTTCCACTAACAAGAGTCCAAACATCAGTTAACTTCCTGTCAACTCCCCAACAGGGCACAGCTGGACAGGAAGTGACAGCCTATGAGGCGATGTCATCCATAGTCAACTACATCCAGCCCAACAAATTCATCTCCTTTGAAAATGCCAGAAGTATAACATCTGCTCGTACCACACAAATGCCTTTTTACAATTCTGTTAACGATGCCGGAGTCAGAACATTTTCTAATTTTTTTTTTTTTTGCAGAGAAAAACAAAAGCTATGTCATCTCATCCTTTGTGGAAACCAGAGGGGAGGCAATGATTGCCAAGACTGCTGTTGAATTTGTCGAGTATCCTTAAATAGAGCTCCAGATGCTCAAATAAATAAATAAATAATAATAATAATAATAATAATAATAATAATTTGAAATTTAAAGAAAGAAAGAAAGAATCAAAACATTAGAAATATATTTCCGAAACCTTACTTTCTAGATACAATAAGCGACAGATGAGCAGGATTTACCCCAAAGGAACAAGAATGGACTCTTCCAACTACAGCCCTCAACCTTTTTGGAACGTCGGCTGCCAGATGGTGGCCCTCAACTATCAAACAATGGGTACATTTAAAAATTTCACTTTGAAGCTTCACATCTACATAATTCCTTCACAGTTCTTGTTCAATTACACTTTATTTGCTCACCACTGGAGGTCAGTGGTGTGCCTCTTTGTGCTACACTGACCTCTGCTGGTATCTGGGATCCCCGCTGTTGCTCCGGGAACCGAAGAGAGGTGGCACAAATGAGCCCTGTTTGTTTTTCTGTGCTGTCAGATTTCCCCATGCAGCTGAACATGGCCTTGTTTGAATTCAACGGCAGAACGGGTTACCTCCTCAAACACGATGTGATGCGCCGCAGCGATAAAAAGTTTGACCCCTTCTGTGACAGGATCGACACCGTAGTGGCAAGCACACTGACCATAAAGGCAGGTTCAAAACGTATTTCTCTTTATGAATCACATAAATCACAGATCGTTGGAGCCGGAACGCCTAAATCCAGTCCTCAACAGCTACTATCCTGCAACTTTTGGATGCATCCCTTCTCTGACACACCTAAATGAAATGAATGGCTCATTACCAGGAATCTGGAGAGCTGAATGAGAAAATGCAGCCATTGGATTAAGGTGTGTAGGAGAAGGGTTGCATGTAAAAGTTACATGATAAATACTCCTTGTTTTATTCAATGCATCCCGGTATATATTTGTCAGAATGACGTTGTCAAAGTCCGGAGCTAAAACTTACTCCAAATCTGTGGAAGAACTTCAAAATGCTCCTAATCTAATCTGGCTGAGTTTGAGCTATTTTGCAAAGAAGAATGGACAAAGTTGTTAACCTCTCATTTTCCAAAGCTGACAGAAACATACCCTCAACAACTTTAGTATTGACTCAAGATCTTCTTCTAGACTTCGACTGTCAATCTTTTAACTAAAGTTTTCTAAAATCGCCGCCTTTCTGCTTCCACTAACCAGTTGTTCACTACTTTGTCTTGGTGTAACACATGCAAATCTCAGTAAAGTGGACAGAAGTGCGTGGCTATAAAGCGACAAAATGTCAAAGGTCCTAAGGCTGTGAACACTTTTCTAGGATACACCGTATTATCGATGGCATTGCACTGAAAGATGTTTTTTGCATGCTTCGATTTGAGCAATAATTTAGACTAATTCTGGGTAGGGAGTTCATGTTTTGTTTGGATTCGGAGTATAATATCAGCCCCCTGCTGTGACTCAAACATGTTTCCTAGTATTTTATCAGACCCTGCATGAGAGAAACCCTCAGCTCTATTTATATCCACTCTTTGATGAGCATGCACAGGCACAGCCTCAGGCATCAATACCGTAATTCGGTCCGTACGTGTGCGTCTTCACATCTCACGCACCTGTCCGCCAGATCTATTCAGGACAGTTTCTGTCCGAAAAGAGTGTGAAGACCGGGGTTGAGGTGGAGGTGATTGGGCTGCCGGGAGACCCCAAGAAGAAATTTCGCACCAAGTGGTCCACCACGCCCAACGCCATTAACCCGGTGTGGAACGAGGAGCCTTTTGTTTTTGAGAAGGTGGGAACCGCAACACTAAATAGGTTCCAAAGAGCAAGGCACGCATCTCTGCTCCCAGACTGAACATGTGTGTGTGTGTGTGTGTGTGTGTGTGTGTGTGTGTGTGTGTTATTTATAGATCCTGCTTCCAGAAATGGCTGCTTTAAGAATCGTGGTCCATGAAGAGAACGGGAAATTTGTGGGACACAGAATAATCCCCGTGGACGCCATCCAGTCAGGTCAGTGAGCCCGTAACAACACGTCAGCGCTGCTCAGCCCGCTCTTGGTTCAAAAGGAGTTGATGTGTTGATAAAATCAGATTTTCTTTGCGCCCTGCAGGCTTTCATCACATCTGCCTGCGCAGTGAGAGCAACATGCCTCTCACCCTGCCCGCTCTCTTTGTGTACATAGAGGTCAAAGACTACATCCCCGCGGCCTTTGCAGGTGTTTGGCTTTTTGTTCCGTTTCCACATTTGAAGGTTAAAGCCTGCCATTGACAAAACAGTTAATAACAAGGGGAAAAAAAAAAAAACTTTAAATAATAGGGAAGAGTGCAAATTACAGGTGCATATAACAAACTTTTAACATCATAGCAAAAATAGATTTAAATTAAAAAAAAAATTATTAGTTGCACACAGTATTATATTTGTTGGGTAATTCAGACGATAATGGCTTACAGAAAATAAAAACACACACACACATAAAAGCTTTTAATTTTAATACAGAATTATTTTGTCATGGTGATGTTGTAGCCCATACAAGGATTGCAAAGACTGTAGAATTGTAGGCTCAGCCAGAAAAGGTCATCGCTAAAGAAGAAATGACTTTTTGAATGAAAGTAAATTTTGCATTTCATCTGGAAATCAAGATCCCAGAGTCTGGAGGAAGTGTGACTGAGCTGAAATCCCGAGTGAAGTTCTTAAATTCAGTGACAATTTGGGCAGCCGGATCAGAAACCTCATGTTTTCTGTCTGCTTACCAGCTTTATAAAGATGATTATTAGATTTTCTAGCAGTCCTTGAGCTGGCCCATACTGCAAAAAGTACAAATATGTGGTTCAGTCACCATATTTTCACTGTAATTGATTGATAAGCAAATCAAATATAATCTAAAGGTTGTTGTTAAAAATGGGAAGTTTTCTTAACCCCTCAGCAGAGTCAGACTGATTGTCTCCATGCTGCCGTGCACTGATGCAGTAACGCTCCCTGACCACGTATTAAATGCCTGTACTGTATATAACAATGGGCTAACAATTCTTTATTAGAAATCCTTTCTTAAATTGGTTTCATGTAATATTGCAATTTGCTGAGGAACTAAATTTTGTATTGTATTGAGCCGTAAGCCATTTTGAAATATGTAGTTCTGTATGAAATGAATCCATTTAATATGGCATTACCAAAATAAATATACATTTGGATGATATTCTTATTTATTGAGGTACAGCTGTGTGTTTGTAAGAGTTTTGCTGACTGTTGTGTTTGACTCCTACCTTAGATTTCACAGATGCCTTATTTAACCCAACAAAGGGCTCAGAGAAGACCTCAAAGACCCCTAAGGAGGTAAAATGATGTTGCTTGATTTACTGAAAACAAAAAAACAGCGGCGTTTCTGTTTCTGGAGGATGACAGTCTTTACTGGATTGTTCCTGTACTGTTTTCTCACCCCTGCAGTCATCATCCGACTACATCTCTCCTTATGAGTTGCCTCTTGTGGATCAACCCCCTGCAGGCAAAGCCAAGGAGAACGAGGCCCCCGCTGAAGGTAATAAACTCGGATTCTGATCTTTATAGAACTCTCCTATCAGGTCTCACAGCCTGATTTATGATTCCCTTACTTTTTCAGACAAGGCTGCATCCGAATCAAAACCAAACACTGATGCAAGCGACAGTCCATCCCAGGCTCCTTCTGAAAACAGTGCAGAAGAAGCTAAAGAACAGCCTGGGCAGTCTCAAGCCCCTGACGCAACACCTGCCGAGGGTGCTCAGCCAGATGCAGGGAATCTTGAAACTCAATCACCTCCTGAAAACCCTCCATCCACGGAGGCGGCTGAAGCCCCCAAAGGAGTCCCCCTGGAGGCAGAGGCAACTCCTGAAGCCAAAGAGGAACAAGACACTAAACCAGATGCAAACCTCAAGTCTGACGATAAAGAAGTGTCTGAGGCATCTGCACCTGCTTCTGAAGAAAAAGCTCCTGCAGAGGATGCATCCGTGTCCTTGTCCAGCCCGGCCAATGCATCGTCAGAATCAGCAGGATCAAGTGACTCTCCTCAGCTGCCAGCCAGTGCTGAAGGTAATGGTGAAGTGCTTCATCCATCACGTTTCCCCTCCTCTCACCGCACTGTTGGTAGAGGTTGCAGATAGCGAAATTATAAAAGTACTGTTGAAAGTATGTTTTTGATTAAATGTTATTGTACTCCGAAAGATGGAAAATTCCTGCAGCATTTCCCTTTTTTATTTCGCAGGAGAGCCTTGCACTGTAACTGTCGAGCAACTCACTCAGCACAAGAACTATCTGAAGGTCGTCAAGCGTCAGGAGAAAGAGATGAAAGAAGCTGAGAAGAAATATCAGAAAAAATCAGAGGATCTGATTCAGAAATTCTCCGACTCCTTCAAGGCTATCAAGAAGAAGCTTTCACTGAAGAAGAAAGAGTATGTGGATATTTTCCTCTGTTTGTGACAGAAAACAGCAGGTTTTGATCATGTGGGTGTGTTCAGCAATCCATCGGTTGGCCTGTTTGTGTCATCCAGGCACCAAAAGCTGTTCTCCTTCCTGCAGAGCATAACTGAATATTGAAGAATGTTAGTACTGGAAGTTGTTGCTACTGTTTTAGTCAGGGTTATTAGCAAGATTATTTTTAGATGCATGCATAATGTTTTGCAACTAACAACTTTTCCTAGCAGAATATTAAATGATGCATAAAAAAATCACTGAATGAGTTCTGCCTGCAGTGCTTTTTGTGCACAAAGAAGCAGCCACGGCAAGCTGTGCAGTTATTAACCCTTTCTTTGCAAATAAACTTTTGCTGTGCCATGTGTCCACCAGGGGAGCGGAAAACTCTTCGGACAACAGTGCGAAGAAAGAGCGGGTCCAGGAGCAGAAGGACAAAATGCAGACTGAGCTACAGGCTCTGTGGACAGAACAGTGTGATCAGATGAAGAAGAAGAAAGAGCAGTTTGCTACAGAGGTAGGTCTGATAGAATCCTATGTAAAAACATTCATACCCACCAAACCTTTTGACACTTTAACACACTACAACCACAGTCTTCCTCATAT
Source organism: Fundulus heteroclitus (assembly GCF_011125445.2). NCBI lineage: Eukaryota > Metazoa > Chordata > Actinopteri > Cyprinodontiformes > Fundulidae > Fundulus > Fundulus heteroclitus. Next base: position 12,837,513 of record NC_046379.1, on the reverse strand, counting down.
AGTATCATTTTATTTGATGGAAAAAATATAAACTAATGCATACAGTGCCTTGCAAAAGTATCCCCCCTTGGCTTTTTGCTAATTTTGCTCCTCTATAATTTAAATATTTCAAAATCATTTTTATGTGATGGATCTGCAAAAATAGTCCAAGTTGGTAAAATCAAACGATACAAAAAAAGTAGGAAAAAAACAAAATTTGGCATGTGCATGTGTATCTACATCCTTTGCTATGAAGCCCTTAAAAAGTTCTGTTGCAACCGATTATCTTGAAAAGTCACAGAATTAGTGAAATGAAGCCCACCAGTGTGCAATCTAAGAGTCAGTATAAACACACCTTTTCTGAAATGCCCCAGAGGCTGCAGCACCGCTAAGCAAAAGGCATTCAATTGAATTCAATTTTATTTATTTAGCGCCAAATCATGAAACATGTCATCTCAAGGCACTTTACAAAGTCAAGTTCAATCATATTATACAGATTGGGTCAGATTATACAGATTGGTCAAAATGTCCAATATAAGGAAACCAGTTGATTGTATCAAAGTCCCGACAAGCAGCATTCAATCCTGGGGAAGCGTAGAGCCACAGGAAGAGTCATCTGCAGTGTACATGGCTTTGCTGCAATCCCTCATACTGAGCAAGCATAAAGCGACAGTGGGAAGAAAAACTCCCCATTAACGGGAAGGAAAACCTCCAGCAGAACCAGGCTCAGTATGAACGGTCATCCGCCTCGACCGACTGGGGGTTAGAGAAGACAGAGCAGAGACACATCAAGAAAGACAAAAAAGCACAGAAGCACACATTGATCCAGAAATCTGTTCTACATTAGATGGTAGTAGCGGGTGAGTCGTCTTCTCTGGATGACATCACACTATAAAAACCAAGGAGCTCGCCAAATAAGTCAGGGACAAAATTGTAAAGAAGTACGAGAAAGTACAGCTGACTCACAGCAGAGGAAACCGACAGGATAGCTGGGCTTGGTTCAAGTTCTGGAGACATGGGTTGTCTGAGAAGAAATGGGTAGACAGATCCAAGGGGCTAGGCAAGGCTCATAGTCATGAGAACACGAAAAACGCTGCACATCTACTCTAAAAGCTTTCAATAATCTGACCTGAATCTGTGCTGTCTGCAGAGACCCTAAAAAGAGCAAGAAACAGGACTGTAGAATGAGGCTGATTGTAGAGCAGTGGAGAGGCAGGTTTGCAGGTGCCATCCATAATTAATATAACGAAGCATGTGAGGAATGGCAGGATGAAGACAGCAGCCAGGCCAGATCATGACATGGAGCAGTTTGAGGAATGGACCAAAATCCCCGTGGCAAAATGTGGCCACCTCATAGAGACTTACCCAAAGTGCTCTGCAGCTGTAATTGCTCCAAAAAGTGGCTCTAGAGAGTTCGGGCTTCAGGAGGGGGTGGAGAGTTATGCCAGTTGAGTTTTTCTGTTATTTTATACTTTTTGTTGTTTGCTTCACAATAGCAAAAAATAATACATCTTCAAAGTTGTAGGCATGTTCTGCAAATGACACGGTGCAAACTCTCAAGCTATCCTCGTTGCGAGGCAACAAAACACGAAAAATGTCAAGGATGTGAATACTTTTGCAAGTCACAGTAATTGTGAGGTGCAAAAGAACGCAAATCTAACCCCGCATGAAACTTCTCCACAACTTTATGCCTGATCTATCTGGTGTGTGTTACTTGGTCTTCCTGCATACTGATGCAAAGCTCCTAAACCATGTAAGATTAAATTACACACTGGTAAACTGTATTGAAAGGTCAATCTGGATTTTATTTATCAGACTAAAGTGGGATCAATAAAAAAGGCACACCACACTATTCAGATTTCTATTATTTAAAAAAAAATAAATGCTAAAAACCACATTAGATTTTACTTAATTTTCCCCGTATGCACTGCTTTTTGTTGGCCTATCACATAGAATCCTAACAAAATACAGTGAGACTTGGGGTTGTAATGTGAAAAAGATCTAAAACAGTTCAAGGGATATGAATACTTTTGCAAGGCATTGTATTTTGAGGATCACATTTGAAAAGAGGTAACCAGTTTCAAATGATTGAAGCACATGCAAGCTTTAAACGTAATTTTTTTGGGTATTGTATTATGCGTGCAGGGGGATTTCTATAAACCTCATGCAAGATAGACAACAAGCTTTTATTTATATGGCATCAGTATGGTGGTGCAAGTGCTTTTAAAGTGACTCACCCTGCACCAAATTGAGCACTTTGAGACAGTGGTTTAAAAAAAGTGCATTTTAGCAAGTGACGAACATGAGGACTCAGAGGTGAGAGCAGAGTAGAAAGAGACAAAAATACTAGAAGAACAGGCAGAAAAATCTCAACAGGGCTCAATAGTTAGTAGATAATAAGAGCTGATGCCAGATAACCACGTCGAAACGTTCCACTTTTGACATGAATAAATATATTACTAATAAAGAGGTAGCTTATTTCATTAATACAGCCTAAGGATAATAATAAAGACTTTCCTGATGCAGTCATTTCATAAGGTTGTGGGTTAATATCTTTCATGCAACAACATATTAAAAAGGTGAAAATGTGAAGTGTCTGTATATAACTTTGTGGCCGTTTTAGCTGCTGACTTTTAAAATAACTTGCAACCACAACTATCACTGGTCAATGAATGTGAATCTTATCAATTCAAGTAAATATACCTGAGTTTATTTTTGTCTAGTTAAGAAAAACGCTCTTTATGCAATGTATTATGAGTTAAAAGCCGACATTTTATAATAACAATTGACTAATTGATTGCATGATCAAGCGAGTCCAGGCTTTTTTAGTAGAAATTAGTGGTGAGCTAGGGACAACCCGGGACGACTTTTCTCTGCCAATGGCACAACGAGGTGTGGGGCCGTTGCTAAACAGCAGCTCCTCCAGTGCATGCATGACAGGGTATGTAAACAGAACAGCATAGCATACATGTAAGTGTTGATCATTCACATAAGAAGATATCATTTACCCAAGATGTAGCCATTTATGTCACAGAAAACACACTCTATTGAGACTAAATACCGTGCCGTCCTTTTTATTGACTCCTCTAAGGTATTGCACTTGGTGCACCTCTCATTGCTAATGCATTGTTTTGCTAGATCAGGTCTGTCCATGGAAACTGTCTGCTTGTTTGAAAATTATTTGGCAGACAGAACACAGTGTGTACAGGCTGAAAGGGGCACATCCAAACACTCCAAAGTCAATAAAGGGGTGCCTCGAGGGTCAGTACTAAGACTACTTCTTTTTATTTTCTTTATTGGTAGTATTGCTCCAAACCGAAGTTCGAAGTTTCACAGTTATGCTGATGACACGATGTTGTATTGCACAACCCCATCCTGTCCCAGGAACACCCAGATAGGTTTTTAATAGTTTTTTATGATCTGAAAACTTTGGTAACAGACAAAACCTAACTGACCAAAAATATACATATTAATCTGAAGTCAGAAAGTGAAACAAAAGGGTTATGGGGCTTTTTACATATTGCAGTGGGAATCACCAATACCATTGTTCTTCAAAAAGCTATGGTGGGGTCCTGACAAACCTGAAAAGCCATATTTAGCTTTTTATATAAAATGCCTTTTAAAGTAAATACACACAATCCACAATTCCTAAATCTTCTATAATTGATGTTTATTGTTGATAAATCTGGAAAAAAAAAGACGAACAATCCCCTTTTAAACAAGTATTCAATATATGTGTCGTCCCAAAATTTAATGTTTAATCGGTAGATATTTTAAACCTATACCAATATTTTTGTGATTATGCACAAACTGAACTCAGCCTAATATGAATATGTAAATTATTGTTATATTCTTTGGCTTTGAGCTGCTTTATCTGTCCCTGAAAGCACAAAGTGGTACATTAGCCAATTTAGACCATGGTCGTAAGTGGGTTATTTTTGCTCATTTAGATTATCAAAAGACACTACTATTCTATTCTACTACTATTCTATTCTATTATTATAGCGAGGATTTTAAAATTAGGTTCTGAAAGAGAAAATCTGAATGTGTTTCCAATAAAGCCCTTCATCTCTCATCTCTCAACTGTCTTTATTTGACTCGGTGTGAATTCACCTTTCTGCTGCAGCAGCTAATTTTACTTCTCTTTGTTGTGTTTCTTGGATCCTGAGAAAAGGCATTGAGACTCCTTTTATTATGCATCAGACCGGGACTCTCTTCGCAAATGTTCAGTCTATTTGAGGGTACAGGGGCCTGGTCAGGTGATCTGACTGTGGATAGGCGAATTTCTTGCAGATGAAAACCTGAAACGCAATATGTTAATTTAGAGCTGCTTATGTCCCCTTTAGGTCTATAATCTGACTGGGATTGTGCCATTTCTTTGTTCTGTTGTGACAGAGACTTGCGAAACTGTTGGAGATGGCCATGGAGAAACACACCATTGAGCTGAAGACCCTGGAGAGGTGCGAGCACACATGCAAAACAATTTTGACATAATCCACACATTTAAAAAAAGCGACGCCCAGACCCACTAATCTGCATCCTGGGGCTCTTCAGTGTGACTCTGACTGTGTGCGCATGTGTCATCTGAGGTGAAAAACTTGACATTTGGCAAAGAGAATACATCAAATACTCAATGAATCACCTCAGCAGGCGGGTCTTCCAATGTCCTTGGCTGGCTCATGGTGTTAGGTGTGTGTTGTCCAAAGTCCCCAGTGGCCAGATGGTTAGTTCAGGACAGGTTTTTAAACAACAGCGCGGAAGCAAAAGCAGCTCTGATAAGGTCACACCAGAAACACTGAGCCCTGCAACTCCTGTTTAAAGACGAAGGATTGTTCAGAAAGTTGCTATTTTACAATCTTTACCATCCTTTTTCTTTCCACTGTAGTGAAACCAAAGAGAAGAAGAAAAGTCAGAAATGTTCCTCCACAGAGAAATCAAAGTAAGTTCAAGGTCTTAATCACTTTTTAGTGTTTTTTTTTTCTCTCTCTCATTTTCCTAGTTTAGCCATATGGTACTGAAGATAAATGAGAATTTAAGCAATTAAAAACAACTCACACTTAAAAACTTGGTAAAATAAAGCATGGTTTCTTTTTCACTATTGAATCTAATTTAAATGATCTTTTTTTAGGCTGAAAAGGGCCATGAGCACTGAGATGCTCGATGAGACAAGTCAGGCTGATGCTGCTGTAAGTGAATACCGGTACTTTTAACATTTTTACAATTTTACTGCGCAAACACTACACTATATACACTCATCTACCAATTTATTAGGTACACTTTGCTAGTCCTGGGTTGACCCCCTTCTTTACCCTTTGAATTGACACAATGTTTTGTGGGATATATCCTATGCGATTTTGGTCCAAGTTGACATGATAGTATCACATAGTTGCTGCAGGTTTCCTTCACTCTATATTGTGATTCAAATTTTCCCATAACACCACTTTCCAAAGATGCTCCACTGGAGTTGAGATCGGGTGGTTGCAGAGGCCATTGGAGTTCAGTGAGCTCATTGGCATTTAAAATTACAAGTTTGAGATGATTTAAACTATGACATGATACATTATCCTCGAAGGGACAGTCAGACGATGGGTGGGCTGTGGTTTTTAAAGGAGCTTCAGTCTGTACAAAATGCTTACAGTTGGCAAAAAATAGATAAACCCCATACTTTTATACCAATTTAATTTGCCTATATTGGGGGAAACTGTTTGATTTGCTAAACCTTGGTTAAGGGGAGTATGCCAGCCCAAGCCTTGCTATAATGTCTGGACCATTAAACATCTAAAATATACCAAATTGTGACTAGGAAGTGCCTGCATATTTGAATAAAACATGGAAGAAATATTACCCTAGGCATGTTACAGCAAACATGTTTGCATCCCGTACGCCCACATGTTGCTTTCAGGAACACACACACACACATTTATGAACAGTAAGTACTCCCACATGCTAAAAAACAACAACTGTGTATCTTGTCAACCCACAGTTAGTTCTCATTCTCTACCTCACCAACAGTGTGTTTCCACCTTTTTGAATAAAGTGCAGCAGACCCTAACCACAGGCCAGGCTTGCCCATCGCTCAGGAGCTGCTCACAGGGAACGGGTTAATGCATGTGTGGTCGATGACTCACTCATCTCTTCTCTTGTTTCGCTGTCAGCTCATCAAGATTCAGATCTGATGTTAATAACCGGGTCCTTTCACTGCGTGCGGCAACGACTGACTCAAACTGGAAGGCAAAGGAAAAAAAAATCTCCCTCACCCACCCAGCCGCACACTTGGGTCGCATTGCAGTTCAAGCTGATCAGCTTAATCAGCATTTATCCATTAATTACCGCAACTATTTACATCGCAATCTCCTGATTAATCAGCAGTGGCACAGTATTGAGCGCTGGAGTGCAGGAGCCGAGAAATCTTACTGAGCAGGACCAACCGGCGACTTAACCGTATCGATCCTCTCTCGGGTTGCATCCCACGGGGCTACGTACATACACTCACCGGGAGAAACACGAGCAGATAAACTACTTACAGACAAAACAACTATCTGTGTATCACTGCCGCTACATGCACAAACGCACACAAGCTTGTCCATAGGAACTGAAAACCACAAAAAAAAAAGGGAAATGTGTACTTTGCTGTGTTACAGTCTGCAGAGTACAGTCCACAGCAAGAGGCTCTAATGAAGAAACAAGCTGCTACCCTGGAGGAAGTCAAGGGAACGACTAATCAGGTACACACAGTGATATCGAAAGGTGCTTGTTTTTTGGCTCCTAACAGGATTTTTCAAAGAAACATGAAGCTGAACTTGGAATGACAACTTGCTTTTTAGAAAAACACTCATGCTGGTTTTTAAATTAAACTTTAGCTGTTTATTTATTTATTTTACATTTTGTCTTGCTACGAGTAATACCATTGGGATTTTATTTGACAGACCAACATGTATAATGTAAATTGGAAGGAAGAGACTAAGAATGAGGAAGAGACTGAAAGAAGAAATTGAAGAAGATTGAAGATTGAAATTTCTGCCTATTCTTATTTGCAAAATATTCAGTGGGATTGGGTGGATGGTGTCACTGGACATCGTTTTATAACTCTTACTCTTAACGATTCCTGGGTTAATCCCCACTCTTCAGAATAATAATAAAAAATTTTAAAATAAATCCATGTATAATTTTCCTTGTATGTTATAAATATGCACTAGGTTGTGTTGCTCTATTACAAAAGTTAATAAATGTTTAATAGCGTTTGTAATGAGGCCGCCACAACGTAATGAGACAGAATGTGAAAAAAGTTTCAGAAGAGTTAATCATTTTAGCAGATCATTAGATTTTTTAATTCCTCAATGTTTTGGCCACAATTTGACCACCGACCATAAACTGTAACCATGTCCCTAAAGACATGGTTACAAAAGATTATACCTAAAACGATGCAGGGAGATGTTGTTATGAGCAATCTCTATCCAGTACATTTATGAAATGTGTCAGTATGACACATTCCAGAAAAGGTGACAAAACAGAAACAGCAGAAAAAAAGCTCCCACAGCTGTAAATGATGTCAAATCATTTGGTTGCAAATGTTTCCTATTGAATAGGAGGAAGCTTGGCAGCAAATATTGAGAAAAGAGGTGTGAGATCGTTTAGACATTGACGTGTAAAGGCCAGATGGACGGTGGGTCTTAACAATAGTATTAGCCTACAAATGCAATTTCGAACGTTGCGAGAAGCAGTGGGCGGAAGTGCAAGCGCAAATAAACAAAGGGAGAAATGAGGACCACTTAACAAGACTTTATTCTCCCATTACAGTCTGATTCATTTTTTTTATTGAGATAAAATTCTTTTTGAAATCTGTTCCTGCCATGGATTTTGATATCAATATAAATGCGAAAAAATTCAAGTAAGGTGAATCAAAATAAATAAATAAATAAAATAAAATCCTGAGAGCAGATCCCAAGATGCTAAAAGAAGCCTCTAAGAACCCTAAAATGTAATTACAGAACTTACAGCAAACTTTCGCTTCTGTTTAAAAGAAATTGCGGGCTCTTTAAATAAGAAATCGATCAAATCGAACTTTCATAGGCGATGTATAAATAGCAAAGTTTTGCCCTCAAAGAAAAAGCATGTAGTTAAAAATAAAGTTTGCCAGAGACACTGTAGACAAAGACCAGGACTTCTGTAATTCTGTTGTTTTGACAGATAAGCCTAAAATGCAACTATCTGGACATCACAACACAGTAACTAGGCATCATACCATAAAGTATCTGCAGTAGGAACTGTCCTGCTCACCATTATAGCACCCATCATATGTATCGGAGGCAGCTTTATAAAATAAATTAAAGCTTATTTATCTCTGCACCCTTTCATGTGACGCCAAATACAACCAAATAGGACAAATCAATTTTTCCATATCTTAAAAATCCTCATATTGCTCCAGTAGTAATAGAAAACACAGTTTATCAACACTTATTACGTCATATACGTTTTTATTTATTAGTTTTTATCTTTGCATGCGTTCAACGTGTGTAATCTGTAGTTCACAAGGGAGTGCTGCAGCACCCTTACATCGGGTGGGTAACTCCTTCAGCATCTTCATTCAGTATAATTTACTTGGTTCAGGAGGCTAAGAGCAACAAAAAATCAAATAGGGGCCAAGACCAAATCCGACTTCTAGTGGATTCTAGTAGTGGATTGTGTGAACCCATTTTATGAACCTTTATGTCACTTCTGCGTTGAGTGGTTATTTATACAGAAGCTGTCGATTATTCACTTAATATCTGTGAAACGGGTACTTAGAACAAAACATGCGACACATTTCTGTACGGAGTAACTTCCCAAAAAGTAATGCAATGGAATAATCAACAAAATAACATTCACCTAAACCAGTTTAATATATTTTTTTATTATATATTTTTTGCACAGCCTTTCTTTTATGTCTGACCGTTACTCTGACTTTTTATAAATAATTGTTTGCTTGTCTAAAAATATCCTTTCAATGTTGGCAATTTAAAGGTTGATGAAACATAGTTTCCATTCAACTGTTTGCCTTTTTTGAGGAAGGACCTGAGTTTGGAAATTCGCTTTGGTCGTGGCTCCTCTCGGACTAACCTCAATCACCAGATTTGGAACCGAATATTCTGTATTTACACTAACTGAAGAGGCCAAAAGTTCTCCTCAACAAAAATCCTGCATTACCCTTTGAATCCAGCTCCTCATCACAGGGATAGAAGGGATTTTCAGTTTGTGTCACAATAAAAGGTCCACAGGAATATTCCAGTCAAGGCCACCTCAAACTCAAGTCACAATCCTTTTGAAAATTAACATTTGGGTTCTGTGTTTGCAGCTAATCCAGGAGGCTCTGAAAGAGCACGCTCAGAAGATGAGGTCTCTGCCTGCAGAAGTGAGGAATGCTGTTAACGTCTGCGTGGGGGCGCACTTCCCAGAATATGTCGATGAAAGCGAAGACAAAAAGCCTGCATGCGAGAGCTTCTATGGAAATGTCTTCGTGGGTTAGATGTACTTTGTGATCGTTCGTCTCTCTGCTTTATGCCTCTTATATTAATGCTTTCAGTCTGTTATATAACCTAAAATCGGAACATTGCTATAAAGTAGATGAGGATTGTTAGTCGAGCTCAGAGCCAATTTCAGATGTTAGATGTGCTATTTATAGCGGGAGTATCCTTTAGGAAGTTAAAAGCCAGTAATGTGTTCCCCTTGAATGTACTCTATGCCAAAGTTAGATGGTTTTGAAGTTTCTTCGTACTCGTAACGTTAGGAAATTACAGTGGAAGATCTACTTCACTAAAAGCACAAGGTCTGTAGTTTCAGTCTCCTTTATGCTGTCTTGGGTTAAAAATTTGAAATAAATGTAGCATCTAAAATATTTTATTATTGTCTGCAGGTTGAGTGTCTCCCTTTGTCGCTCTTGACTTTACACGTAGGGTTTCATTCCTACTGCTGGAGCATTACAGACAGTTTTAAAGGAGTAAACTCTCACAAATTAAACTTCCCATATATTTTTATAATTGTGGTTTCTAAAGCAACTGTTCAATTATTAATACTAATGGATTAAGATAATGCAAGACAGCCTGAGTTTGCATCCTTTATTGAACACATTTTAATCTTGATGTTTCCATGTCACATTAGCTTTTTACTCTCTACTCGTTGTTTAGGTACTTAAGGAAGTTGTAAGATCACACATTGTGTTTAAAAATAACCCAACTGAATGGCCTACATAGACACTCTTGCTGTAGTTCAGCAATGCTATAAATTGCTTTATTTCAATAGAACTAGGGTTAATGTGATGAATGTGATAATGTTCAACAGGAATTCATTGAGCTCTTCAAAAGTAACACAAGTGGCATCGAGTGGCATACATAAGATTTTTTTCTGTCTTGTGACTGTGTCTGATGATTCTGAGCGACCAAATGTTACTTTTCTTTTCTGTGAATTAATAAACTCACAATAACATTCTACTCTGGGGTACTGTCAGACAAATCCCGAATACTGATCTCTGATTTAAAAAATATGTTTTTACATCGGTGCTGCATATTACGTGATACTGTCCAAATAAAACTAGTTCATAATGGATCGATATTTATTATTAACCTGGTAAAAAAAATACTAGATTTATAGAGCTGGGAAAATATTATATATTTAATGGGTATATGGTTGTACTTTAGGAGGACTTCACATATCCATATTTAGGTTGAATGACCTGGATTTTCAGTCACAGCTTTGATTTATCTTGGGACGCCCTCTCCTAGTCTTTCACATTGCTTTTGGCGCTCATCAAATCTCTGAATCTGCAACATTTGGCTCTGGAGCCACATGTGGCTCCCAGGCCATAATGACAGCTGAGCAGTAAGTCTGCAATGTAAAGGTTATAACTGCTTTATTACATAATGTGTTCATAAAACCATAAAAAAAAAACTCAAACTAGCTCTTTATGTTTAGCTGAGTTGCCAAAGTAAGCAGTTTCCTTCTCATATTTCTAGCAGCCATACAATGCGAACTGTTTCTGAATGTTTCCTGGGAAACCCGACATGTCCTTCATGGCCAGCTTTGTGACTCTGTGCACACACACACACACACGCACACATATATTTAATGCAGACTTCAAACACTTGCAGCATCCACAATCGTGTTTCTCATCGACCAACAACCCAAAAACAAAAGAACTACTACACTCTTTGATATTTTAAGGCAAAACAACGACAACAAAATGTCTTTTTTCAAAGTAATAATTTGGGTTCGTCTGAAATAAAGGCCCTCTCCAGCCCCTGCATATCTATATAACACAGATGGTGATGTCAGGAGGGAGACCAGTTCCTTAATATGCAATTATGAGTCATTTTCATACAAATCTGCATTTTATTCAGACCGTATGACACAAAACGCCACCTACTTGCAATGATGACTGTCCAGTCTCTGTTGAGTGATTCCCACAGTTTTGGCAGTTTTATAGAAGAGTAAAACTTAGAAAAGGAAAAGCTATGATTTAATTTGTGATTATTTGTTGTTATGCCCTTATATGGTCCTAACAAGGGGAAATCGGGTACGCATCTTCCAGTAACACTTTAATAAATCCAGCAGTCCATCTGAACAAAAGACGCTATCCGTACTCACAAGGTTGGTTCGGTCAGAAGAAAAAATATGATGATGATTTTTGGTCCATTATGTTTTTACATTTACATTTTACATTGTCAGGGTTTGGTCTGTCTCTCATTGCCATCCCCTTCAAGCCGCTAAGTTTACGGATGCATTCGGGACATTATGTCTTGACCGACTCACAATAACACATAATTGCAATGTCTTCTCTCTCTCCAACAAACGCAAGATCAGTGATGGATCAAGTGCTGTAATAAAAAGGCACGAGGATTAGAGCGAACGCAGGTAAAAACCCTCTCAGACACAGAGACATGTTCCAGCTTAATGTCAGCTCCGCTAACAGCGCATCTGTCTCTCAGTGAGAGGCCCTTGTTTCCACTCACATGCATGCATTCATTACCGAGCCGAGTTTTTTTTTTCTCCCCCCTCTCTGACTCACTATCTTCAACAGGCTGTCCATTTCAAATATTATTTCAGTTATTTTTCTTCTCTGTCACTCCCTTCTTCTGAATTACATGACATTTCCTGAAAAGGAGGACCGGGACAAATCACCGGGGAAAACATCTTGTCCTGCCACCTCATGTGCAGCACAGATGAAGTGTTTGGAGCGTGAATCCAGTCAGCCCTGAATCACTCATGCTCATCTCAGGCAGTGACACGTCGGGCGACTCCGTCTCCTTCCAGCTGGAGAGGAATGGCCCGTGATCTTAAACCACCAAGTGACGCTTGGCTTCTTGAAGAGAAGGAAGTCCAAAAAAAAAAAAAGAAAAGAAAGGGAAAACACCTCAACATGTGCAGTATTACCCGGGTTTCAGTACACAGCAAAGATACTTGCAGATGTCAAGAATCAAAGTTTTAAACATTCCCATGTTGCATTACCACTACTACTAACTATGAACTAAATACCTAAATACACCTAATCTAGAAAGTGGCCCACCCCAAAGTGGCTCAATAATATTTAGATCTGGTGACTGTGCAGGCCGTGGGAGATGTTCAACTTCACTTTCATGTTCATCAAACCAATCTTTCACCAGTCTTGCTGTGTGTATTGGTGCATTGTCATCCTGATACACAGCACCTACTTCAGGATACAATGTTTGAACCATTGGATGCACATGGTCCTCCAGAATGGTTCGGTAGTCCTTGGCAGTGACGCGCCCATCTAGCACAAGTATGGGGCCAAGGGAATGCCATGATATGGCAGCCCAAACCATCACTGATCCACCCCCATGCTCCACTCTGGGCATGCAACAGTCTGGGTGATACGCTTCTTTGGGGCTTCTCCACACCGTAACTCTCCCGGATGTGGGGAAAACAGTAAAGGTGGACTCATCAGAGAACAATACATGTTTCAATTTGTCCACAACCCAAGATTTGCGCTCCTTGCACCATTGAAACCAACGTTTAGCATTGGCACGAGTGACCAAAGGTTTGGCTATAGCAGCCCGGCCGTGGATATCGACCCTGTGGAGCTCCTGACGGACAGTTTTGGTGGAAACAGGAGAGTTAAGGTGCACATTTAATTCTGCCGCGATTTGGGGAGCCGTGGTTTTATGTTTTTTGGATACAATCCGGGTTAGCACCCGAACATCCCTTTCAGACAGCTTCCTCTTGCGTCCACAGTTAATCCTGTTGGATGTGGTTCGTCCTACTTGGTGGTATGCTGACATTACCCTGGATACCGTGGCTCTTGATACATCACAAAGACTTGCTGTCTTGGTCACAGATGCACCAGCAAGACGTGCACCAACAATTTGTCCTCTTTTGAACTCTGGTATGTCACCCATAAAGTTGTGTGCATTGCAATCTTTTGAGCAAAACTGTGCTCTTACCCTGCTAATTGGACCTTCACACTCTGCTCTTATTGGTTCAATGTGCAATTAATGAAGATTGGCCACCAGGCTGGTCCAATTTAGCCATGAAACCTCCCACACTAAAATGAGAGGTGTTTCAGTTGCATTGTCCAACCCCTGTACATTTAAAGACATACCTTTGAAAACATGTTGCTGTAACTACAGCCAATGGTGGTAATAGTGTTGACTCAGGGGTGCTGCACACATCGGTACACAAATTAATTTGGAAAATCTTGTATCCTTTTCCACATGCTTCACATTTATTTACTAATTTGTGCTCTTCTTTCACATAAAATCACAATAATGTACAATTATCAGTTCTGACATGACGAAATATGAAGAGAAAGTCTAAGGGGTGTAAATATTTTTGCAAATTACTGTATAGTAGAGTGTGAGGTGGGTCAAACTTTTGTTTTTGTTCTTGGTGTTCAGTTATTCCACTTAGATCATAAATATGCAACTAAATAGCTTAAATAAAGGACCCATTGTTAACGTGACGACTGCAAATCTAAACCAACGCCGCAAATATAGTAAACTCGGAGTTGCAATTATTCTGAGGTGAAGAGTAAACTGTATATCTGGGCTTGCTTTTTCCTGTCTGAGGAAGCTGACTCGACCCACAGTCTTGATCCAAAATCTGCCTTGGCTTGAAGTGGATGCCATGCTGAATGGATGAATGCTAAGCACCCACACCACCCACATAAACACCACCTGCTGAGGCTTCGCTGTCACAGGCTGCATCAGTCTGTTGATAATTCTTTGTCCCTTTGAAGGCAGCACATGTCATTAGGACTTTTAGACGTGATTTGCATTTGTATGTTGGGAACCTTTTTTTTTTTTCGCTCGGGGGCCATCCTGTAATATCGTTAAAAATCATAATCACGCTCATCAGGCTGCCGATGAGTGCTCCCTGCCCTCTCCATCTTTTCTGTCACATGAGAGGCTGTGAGAAGTGCCTTCACCTTCTCATGGATGCAAATCTTCACAGCTATAGTGGTTACACTTAAAAAACACAGCCATGGCACCCACACACTTCACAGTAGTGAGAGAAAGGCTCTCTATTGGCTACTGAATCGTTTTCAAAGTTTTTTTGTCTCTTTTTAATTATTGTGTGTGTGTGTGTGTGTGGGGGGGGAGTTACATTTATCTATCCTGGGGTGGGAGCATTTGTGTAACCTCGCGTTTAAAAGACAGAGACCCAAGAGACGTGTGAAGAGACTTGCAGCTGCCTCCACTGTTACATAATCACAAAGATGCTTGACTTGAGGTGCACACAGTCCATTTCTGCAGATTTGTTTATAGTTGCCTGAAAAGCACCACATGAACACAGTGTCTATTAGAATCAGAAATATATATTTTTTCTGTTTAAAAAATAAGGGTATGTAGGGAAGGACACTTAAAATTGTACTCCTTTTAATCCTATTCCTCTTTGTCACCATGTTTTCACAGATGTGAAAGTTTTTGTTTCCCCCTCTTTTTTAAGCTTAAAACTATTTTTTGTAAACTCTTTCCACTTGGTGCGGTCTGCTCAAACAAACCCACACTTTTCCGATTAAAACCAAGGGTCTTAATTTTAAACAAATTCTAACAGTGTTTAAATTAAGCAACCCTATTATTCAGGTTGGTAAATGTTTTATTTTTTTTGTATTTGAACTTTCAATAAGTACAGTTTTTTCTCTTTATGCATGCCAGAAAATTCACACCAGATGTTGATAGCACTCAAAGTAATCCATACACACCAAGAAAAACACAAATGAGCTCCTAAATTAAGACACTCACACCAAACAATAGCTTCTACTGAAACATCATCAGTTCAACTTTGTAGTCCAACTGTTTTTAATATTTGCTTTTCGTTTCTATTTTTCCATGTTTGATTTTGTTTCTACATTTTATTCCAACTTGCTTTTATTCTGTTTTATTTTCCTATATTTTAATCATGTAAAGCACGTTGCGTTGTCTTTGTACTGCAGGTTGCTCAAGTGCCACCAGAATTGGCATAAACTCCTGGATAGGTGCCTATGAGTTAAGCCTGTCTGCTGTTTCATAAAATAAGGTGTTTCAATTAATGTGGAGAGACAGGACTTTGTAGAAAAGCTTTTTATTAGTAAAGATGATTCAAAATGTTTCTTGATAAGCATGAGTGATTCTGACCCAAGCTGTCTGAAATCTAGAGGGTTCTGATAATCTCTTCTATGCTCTCTGATCATCATTTTTCTCCATATATTGTTACAATTAGATTCAGCTTGGGTTATTCACTATGTTGTTGTTGTAGCTTTATTTTCTTTCCTGAAATCAGATGAAATTTCACCGGAATGTATGTTAGAGATGATTGCCTTTGTATCAAGAATAAAAATGTATTCAATCATTCTTCTTCCAGTTACATAAAACTTACCAACACAATGCTGATAACAGCTGATATCAGGAAGTTCTCTCTAAATTTGATCTCTGACCTGATCATAATTTTATTGGCTTGTACAAAAAATGTTAAACAAGCTTCACCATATTCTTTTTTCTTCAGAAGTGGAGCCTTGCACAGTGAATGCATTGAGGCCATTGAGGTGGAGTGCATAACTTACTGTTTTTTTGTTGGGTTTTTTTTTTTTTTTTTTTTTTTACAAGCCCTAATGAGGACTCCATTAATTGATATAAATTTAGACACATAGAGGGAAAAGCTACTTTCTAAATACTGACATGTTTTTGCTATTTTCTTGCCTTTTAATGTTTATTTCTTTGCGTGTGTTCAATGCTTACTCATTCCCTGCACCGTTCTATTTTAGTACATAAAACTTCAATTATGAACTAATTTTTTTATGAATTATTTAAATGCGTGTGTAATTCCCCCTCAAGTCCAAATCACGAAACCAAGTCGTTCTTGAAAGTTACGGGCTTTAATCACACGGAGCATGATAGTGTGCCGTGAGAACTGCTCGATACACAGACAGAAAGCAAATAAAAACAAATTTCAGTGCAAAAACATCAAAGAAACAACGCGACCATACATACATGATGCAACAGAAATTTGTGACGTTACATCTTCACGGTCAAACAAATATAACAGTAACAAACGTAAATGTACCTCATTGGCCGCTTTGCTTGAGAGAAAATTAAAATCTTCTGTCCTTCAATGCACTTTGCATGTTATTCAGTCTTCTTTAATTATTATTGAAGTCCAGCCAGAGGAATCAACGAGGTGTCTGCCTTGTAGCTCGATCCAGAATGTTCTTAATAAACAGGTAGCAACACTCAAAAGTTAACACCCCGTCAACACGCAGCAGCAAACTTTGGTTTCCCCATATCACAACAAATAATATACATGAAATACCGGAAATTAAAACTTTCATATTAAACTATTTTTGCTAGAAATGTATGTATTTATGAACTCTATATTTTTAACCCAATATTTACCAATCTATTATTTATTTATTTATTCTGACTTCGATGGCAGCTACACTCCCACCAAATCACTTGTGATTTTACACAAACCTACAAACTAAGTTAACGCTGGATGATAAGACACATTGCAAGAAAAATGTGGCAGCATCACTCGGCTTCAATCAAGGTCACCGTCTTATGGATAGGTCTCTCCAAGTAGACTGGCCTCCCAACGCGTTTTCCCCCTTTATCCAAAGTTGAGTCACTGATCAGCAGTTGCACTTTCCTTACGCAACCGTCTTCTGCAGGATAGACCTTTGTGACCTTTGCCAACTTCCATTCTGTTCTTGGGGCAGTGTCATCTTGGACGATCACTATATCATTGACCTGAGCACTTCTGCGCTTTCGTTGCCATTTCTGACGCGGTTGTAAGCTCAACAGATACTCCTTGCACCATCTGGACCAAAACTCGTTGGCTAAGTATTGAACCTTGCGCCACCTCTTCCGAAGATAGAGGTCTTCTCTTTCAAACTTCCCAGGTGGTGGAAGAATGATAGAGGACTTCATTGTCAGTATATGATTAGGTGAAAGAGGCTGTGGTCCCGTAGGATCGTTCAGTAAGTGAGCTGTTAATGGTCGACTGTTTAATGATTGCCATTACTTCATAGAAGTAAGTCTTCAGTGAAGAAGTATCGAGTCGATTGGAGGACTGATCCAGGATAGACGTCAGCACACTTCTTATTGTCCGAATCTGCCTTTCCCAGGCACCGCCCATGTGGCTTGCTGATGGCGGATTCATGACAAACTCACAGCCCAGTATCTTCAGGCGTTCTTGATCCATCTCCTTCAAGGCCTCTACGAACTCACGCCTTGCACCGACGAAATTGGTGCCTTGATCGCAGCGGAGTTGTCGAACATTGCCACGTATGGCTACGAAGGCACAGAGAGCGATGATGAAAAAGTCTGTGGTCATCTCTTCTAGGAGCTCTATGTGAACTGCACGAGAGCATAAGCATGTGAATAACAGGCCGTAGCGCTTCGACTCCTTCCTTCCATCCTTGACATAGAACGGTCCGAAGCAGTCTATTCCGCAATAAGTAAAAGGAGGTGTTTCTTCCATACGGTCGTGCGGCAAGTCTGCCATTTGCTGATTCTCTGTAGAACGTCTAAACCTTCTGCACTTGAAGCACTTGTTAATGCAGGATGACACAGCATGACTGCATCCGAGTATCCAAAATCCGTTAGCTCGTAGCTCGTTGACTGTTATGCCACATCCTTGATGTTGCACTTGTTGATGATAATACTGTATGAGCAGTCTTGTTACGTGACCTTTGGCAGGTAAAACGACGGGATGCTTGATGTTATAGTGCAAATCAGCATGCGTCAGCCGACCTCCCACCCTGAGGATTCCTTGTTTGTCAAGGAAAGGGTTCAGTTTGTATAACTTACTGGTCTTAACGAGCTCCTTCCCATGTTGGAGGGTTTGGATTTCTTCTGTGAAAGCTTCTCTCTGAACAAGACCTATGATGGTAGCCTCAGCATTACTCCTTTCCACCAGACTTGTGGCTTCATTCGTTCTTGGGAGTGAACCTTTCAGCTCCTTGGCAAGTCGCGTGAGATGAGCAATGGCCTTGACCAATCTTGTCCAGCAGGAGAACTTAAGGAATCGATCCAGCAGTGAAACTTCTGTAGCTGAAGCCTTGTGTACAAAGACATTGCGTACTTCAGGGTCTTCTGCTGCTAAATTTTCCACCTCAACATTCCCACTGGGAAGTTCTTCACCCCAGAGAAAATCAGGACCAGAGAACCAGTTGGAAGCAATGAGCTCCTTTGCCCGCAGGCCTCTCGATGCATGATCGGCGGGATTGTCTACTGAACTCACATGTCTCCACTGATCTGGTCTGGTGCTGTCTTTAATCCGCTGGATGCGATTTGCCACAAACACGTGGAATCTTCTTGCATCATTGTTCACGTATCCAAGGACGACCTTCGAAGCCGTCCAAAAAACTTCTTGAGCAACTATTTCTAGCTCCTTTCTTAGCATGTCACTCATGCGTACAGCTACGACTGCTGCCGATAGCTCAAGTCTTGGCACAGTTGTGACCTTAGTGGGGGCCACTCTGGCTTTGCCCATCACTAAGGAGCAGTGGATTTGTCCTGTTTCGCTAATTACCCGAAGGTAAGTACATTCTCCATACCCCAGGACACTCGCATCGGAGAAGTAATGGAGTTCATACCTTTGGACTTGCTTGAACTCTGATGGGAGATAACATCGCTGAATCTTTAAGTCTGCCAGGTTTTTTAGGTCCAGGAGCCAAGACTCCCACCGTGGTCTCAGATCGTCTGGCAGCGGATCATCCCATCCAACCTTGTCGCGGCACATCTGCTGAAGTATTTGCTTCCCGATCAGAATAAAGGGAGCGACAAAGCCCAAGGGGTCAAAGATGGAGGCCACAGTTGACAACACTCCTCTTCTTGAGAGTGGGCGTTCGTCCACCACCACTCTAAAACCGAAGTGGTCTGACGTGACGCACCATTTCACGCCTAGCGCTCTCTCCATCTGGGGTTCACCCAGAGCCAAGTCTTGACCATTCGACGAATCTGCACACTCTTCCTTTGGGAGGGATGCAAGCACCTCTTGGCAATTGGAAACAAACTTGTGGATGCGCAACCTTCCAGAGCTGCAGAGCTGTCTGATTTCAGCAACCAACTTTATGGCTTCTTCTGGCGTTGAGACACTTATCAAGCCATCATCGACATAGAAGTTTCTTTCGATGAAGTGGATTGTTGCTTCGCTGAATCGGCCTTGTCCTTGTGCGGCGACGTGTTTAAGACCATAGTTCGCACAGCCGGGTGACGAAGCTGCACCGAATAAGTGCACTTTCATTTGGTACACTAATGGCTCTGTCTTGATGTCCTCGTTGTCCCACCACAAGAACCTGAGATAGTCCTGATCTTCTGCTCTGACCCGAAACTGGTGAAACATGCGCTCAATATCGCACATTACGGCTACTGGGCCCTTCCTGAATCGACAAAGGACACCTATCAAGGTATTAGTCAACTCTGGTCCAGTGAGTAGATGGTCATTAAGTGATACTCCTTCGAACTTGGCTGAACAGTCAAACACCACACGGATCTTCCCCGGCTTCTGATGGTGGTAGACTCCGTGGTGAGGAATGTACCAGCAAGAACCTCGTTGGAGTTCACTTTCCGGGACCTTCTCAGCATCTCCACAGGATATGATGTCGCTCATGAACGCGACATAGTCCTTGTGGTACTGCTTGTCCTTCTCAAATCTCCTTTTTAGACACCTGAGCCGATGATCTGCACACTTAAAGTTGTTGGGCAGACACGGCTTGTCTTCTTTAAATGGCAATGGCATTTCACGCTGTCCATTCGCTTGTATCTTTATACCCTCCTCCATTTTCGTGATGAAGCGAAGGTCATCCTGAGAGAAATGAGCGTCCTCCGCGTTTCTCTCACTGAAGTCGGATTCAAGCACTTTCAGCACATCTGTCGGAACAAAAACTTCCTTAACTTGGGTTCTGCATATGTACTGAACTTGACTTGTTAGGTCACTAGGTGACTGTAGACTTGGTGTGACTTGTTTCACAATGATTCTGTGGCTGCTTCCAATAGCATCTCCATAGTCAACACAGGGATTGACGCAGCCAACGATGCTCCAGCCAAGATCGGTCCTGACTGCGAATGGCTCGTCATCCTTGCCTGATACAATTTCTCTCGGCAACAGGGCTTGGGAACAATTGTACCCTATGAGCAGGCCGACATCGCAGTCTATCAGAGGAGCGATCTCTTCAGCAAGGTGCTCTAAGTGAGACCATGCTCTTGCTGTCTTGGGTGTAGGAATGTGGCTTAGACTAGCAGGGATGAAGTCTCGTGAATAAGTCACGGGAAGAGGGATTTTCTTGGAGGAGTAAAACCCTCTGACCTGTAACCCAACTAACTTGTAACTTGGGATTACAGTCTGTTTGGACGCAAGTGTGGAAAGCTTTAATTGCACAGGCTCCATCTGTGTGTCAAGAGCCTCTGCCCTTTCTTGCAGGATGAACGTGCTATCGCTCTGACTGTCCAGAAGAGCGTATACCAGAACTTCAGCTTCTGGGTTTCTTGTCGTTGACAGCCAAACTGGCACTATAGTGGAAGCATATGTGTTGTTCCCACTGTGCATGACTTGGTTTGACATAGCTGTGCTTGCTACTTCAGTAGTAGCAGACTCTGTGTCTCTGGACTCTTTAGACCTTTCCTGTCCCTTTGGAGGTTTTCCACTCTCCCTTTGTCCATCAGCTTGGACCTTTTCATCCGCCTTAGCACGGTCTTCATGCAAGCATGTGGGATGCCTCCCCTTGCACACATTGCAAACACTTCTCTTCTCACAGCTCTTTGAGTGGTGTCCTGGCCTTAGACACGCAAAACACAGTTTCTTTGTCTGCACATACTTAACTCGCTCTTTAACAGGCTTCTCCATTAACTTCCGACATGTCTGAATACTATGGTGTGTCTTCTCACAAAAAATGCATCCCTTAGCATCGCCCTTTCGTCCCTCAACATCTGGCCTTTCTTCAGATGCACTTACTAGCACCTTTACGCCAACGTTACGGACCTTAGACAGCTTTGCTCTTTCAGCATCACCACTCTTCAGAGCATGAAGTGAAGTCATCGGGTTGCAAGCTATCTTGGCTTCTCTAGACACAAACTCAACAAAGGTGTGGAAACTCGGAAAGTCATGTTTCTCTTCTTCGTATTCCATTACCTTTCTGTTCCACCTGGCAGTGAGCCAGTCAGGGAGCTTGCTGAGTATTCTTTGGTTTTCACTGCAGTCGTTTAAGACTTCAAGACTCTTAATATGACTCATGGCTGCTTGACAGCCTCGCAGGAAGTCTGCAAATTCTCTCAGCTCCACGCTGTCTTTGGGTCCAATCTTTGTCCATGAATTCAGCTTGTCGCGGAAAGCTTTAGCGACCACAAAGGAGTTGCCGTATCGTTCTTCTAATATTTCCCATGCTGAATCATAGGCTTTCTCAGTCCCCACCAGGAAATAACTTTCAATTGCTTTCTTTGCAGCTCCTGTGACATACTTGCGGAGATAGTAAATCTTTTCATTTACAGGAATGTTCTTCCGGCCTATAAGGGTTAGAAATGACATTTTCCAGTCCTTGTACCTGATTGGATCTCCGCTAAACATCGGCGGCTCTGGCACTGGAAGACGGCTTGTGTTTATGGATTCTGCTATCGCTTCAGCAAGCATTATTGTGCTGTTATCGTGATGAGTGGAGCGAGCAACTTGAGAAGTAAGCCTTGGGACTTCATGGTTTGTGATGGGAAGCCTACAGGCAGGCTGTAAAGGCATGCTGTACTTTAGAGGAGCATTAGCCTTAGGTGAATGCCCTGACGGGTTATGAAGAAGATCTGATATGTCTTCATCTGAACCTACATCATGTTCGTAGACTTGCAGTCTTGCCCTTGCAGCATTCATTCTTTTAGTTGCTTCCAAACACTTTAACTGTCTGCGTTTCTCCTCTAGTAACTTCTGTCTTTCAGCATTTTCTGCTTCTTGCCGTGCTCGTCTTGCTTCTTGTTGTGCTTGTCTTTCAGCGTTCTCTGCCCTTTGCTGCGCTAGCTGCCTCCTGTTCTCAGCCTCAAGCCTTTCAAGCTCCTTTTCTTCCTGTTCCATTTCTGCTAGAACCTTCAAGGTGGCTTGGGTTGCAGCATACTCTGCTTCCGCCTCCTGCTTATTTGTGGAGGACACACTTGAGCGTCTTGAAACATGTCCCGAGGCTGGGCGGCTAAACATGGACACTTGGTCTTCTTTAGATGAAAACACTGAACCAGTGTCACCCCATGGAGCTTGTACAGTTGGTAAATGCTTATCTGTGTCTTCATCCTGTAGAACATGTAGTCGTTCAATGAGTTGCTTTGATACAGCATCACAGGTGTCCACCCGACGCCGGGTGTCTGCATCCGGGACACTGTGTTTACGAATATCCTCATAGCGTTCTTTCACTTCGAGATCAGCAGTATGAATTTGAATTTGATGTTCGTGTAGAGCGTCGGTTGAGTTGGGTAAGGAGAGTGTCTTTTTGGCCTCTTTTGCAAGTATTTTCCATTTTTCATATGTTTTGTCAAAATTGCGTTGAAGTTTCTTTAATTTTTCATTATGTAGCTCCCGACCCTTCTCAGTTAGTTTCCTTCTCCTCTTGTCTTCAGCAACATCAGTTTCTGTATTCGCTTGAGTTTTCTTTGCAGGATCTTTTCCAAAAGCTTCATCGTGAACAGACCCCTCTTCTTCTTCTTCATGAGTAACTTCTGGGTTTTGCATTTCAATTGCAATGTCCTTATCAGCCATTTAGTATATTGTGACTTAAACTGGTTTGAGAAGTAACCTTAAGGAGCCTAGAGCTAATTAACTTGAAATAAATTGTTTTGCAAAATGAGCATAAATTTCCCCTTAGAAAATTATTTTAGATCAGTTAAACTTCTTATGCTTTAACGACCTTTTCTTTTTTAAAGGCTATTTTGAGAAATCAAAACATGAAAATATCAATAACGTTAATATTTATGTAGTAAAAATTAATAACTATAGGCAAAGAATAAGGTCACAATATTTAAATCAGATCACACCAACTTGAATGTCAAGTGGTAACTTAAATGACAAGATACACTAGACTTACACTAGATTTATGTAAGATGAATATTAAATGAGAGCACCCTTTAAAACTTAGAATCACTGAAAATAGGCAAATACCGGAGTACTCCCTTTAAACAAAAATATTTCTCAGAATTACTTAATGTTGCTTAACACTTAACCAATAAACATTCAAATATCACAGGCAACAAATATGTAGAATATTCCGAAAAGTTATCACATTAAACCTTAGTTACACTTCAAACTTAGCAAGCGTTTTTTTTTTTTTTTTTTTTTTTCTTTAGCAGTTGTAAAGGCTACTCTACGTCTTCACATTTAACTTGGCTCAAACGTGCTTCACGTTGGCATAACCACACAACTGTCTTAGGTTACTGGCAGGTTGCATACTGTCCTTTGACGAGTGGCTCCTCCCAAACCTCGAACATCTTCACAGCTCCGACGACGAGAGACGGGCGCGCGCACTGGCTCCTTGCTGCTGCTGGTCACGCTCTCCCCTCGCGTCGCGGTGGCTGAGTTCTCACTGTAATTCCCCCTCAAGTCCAAATCACGAAACCAAGTCGTTCTTGAAAGTTACGGGCTTTAATCACACGGAGCATGATAGTGTGCCGTGAGAACTGCTCGATACACAGACAGAAAGCAAATAAAAACAAATTTCAGTGCAAAAACATCAAAGAAACAACGCGACCATACATACATGACGCAACAGAAATTTGTGACGTTACATCTTCACGGTCAAACAAATATAACAGTAACAAACGTAAATGTACCTCATTGGCCGCTTTGCTTGAGAGAAAATTAAAATCTTCTGTCCTTCAATGCACTTTGCATGTTATTCAGTCTTCTTTAATTATTATTGAAGTCCAGCCAGAGGAATCAACGAGGTGTCTGCCTTGTAGCTCGATCCAGAATGTTCTTAATAAACAGGTAGCAACACTCAAAAGTTAACACCCCGTCAACACGCAGCAGCAAACTTTGGTTTCCCCATATCACAACAAATAATATACATGAAATACCGGAAATTAAAACTTTCATATTAAACTATTTTTGCTAGAAATGTATGTATTTATGAATTTACTAATCTATTATTTATTTATTTATTCTGACTTCGATGGCAGCTACAGCGTGGATTACTTGGGTTGTATTTGATGTACGTTATCTTCACTGCACGTGGTGCAGATGACTCAGTAAGATCCTACAAATTTTAGTACAAGGACTCCCCACTTAAGAGCTCAGCAGAACATTAAAAGGCTTGGTTGAGCTAAAGAACAATGGCAAAAAAGGCACAGAGGCACTCTGTTCATATTAAAAAACTAAATGACTTCGATAAAAATAGACAAAGTACTGTTTTAAAAGCTGGCTGTCTGCTTGCTTTAGTCTTCTACTGACAAGTCAGTGGTGTCAGTCTGCTCACGTGCCTCTTGGCAAGGACATGAAAATAGATATTTCTAATAACATTTTTGAAAAAAGTGTGAAGAATATTGAAAATAAAGTAAATGTACTCAGAAATAATTTTACGGCATGTGTCTGGACTCCTTTCATTTATAACAAAATAATGAAAAGTGCAATAATAATTAATTCAAGTCAATTAAATTTTATTCATATAGCGTCAATTCATGAAACATGTCACCTCAAGGCACTTTCCAAAGTCAAATTCAATTAGATTATACAGATTGGTCAAAACGTTTCCTATCTAAGGAAACCCAGTAGATTGCATCAAGTCTCTCCAAGCAGCATTCACTCCTCCTGAAAGAGCGTAGAGCCACAGGGACAGTTGTCTGCATTGTTGATGGCTTTGCAGCAATCCCTCATACTGAGCAAGCATGAAGCGACAGTGGAGAGGAAAACTCCCCTTTAACAGGGAGGAAAACCTCCAGCAGAACCAGAACCAGGCCCAGTGTGAACGGTCATCTGCCTTGACCGACTGGGGCGTAGAGAAGACAGAGCAGAGACACAAAATAGAGACAAAAAAAGCACAGAAGCACACACTGATCCAGGAGTCCTTTGAAGAATTAAACACAATTTCGATATAAAATAGAAAAACACAAAACTTTGCACTGATCTAAATGGTCACTCTTATCTCAAAGTATAATTTTTTTATGCTTTACAGCACATCAGCTGGAGTTTTACACCCACCATGTCAAGACAACATGCATTTCATGTAAAGCACTTAAGGCAGCTGAGTCACCAAGCGGCCCCTTTCAAAGAAATAACAGTCATATCGAGAACTCATTCGAAGAAAAAAAAAAAAAAAGAGAGACACTTCTTGCTGTTGCGCTGCTCACTGAGCAACGTGAGCGGCGGAGCATGTGGGAGAGAGAGAACAGATATGGCCTCGGGGCCATTAGGTCATCTGAGAAGATGTGAAGTTCCTCCAGGGAGCTGCAGAGTGGGCTGCCATTTACAAAACATTTGCGTCTCGAGGTGAGCTCTGCCTGATCCAGTCTTGCTCCGTTGTTCATGCGGCCATATAGTTATGTTTATGCCCATTGTAAGGTGGATAAAAAGGGGGGAAATTGCTAAACCATTTACAGATTTATCGTCTAAAACGCTTGGTTTCTGGACGATATAAAAAGCGAGTATATAAAAAAGAAACTATTTAGGTATCCGAGCTTCCTTTTTTCGGGTGAAACATGACATCTGACGTTGCCTTAAAGGCTCGCGGTGCTTGTTCTTCAGTTTATTTCCCTCACTTTGAAATGGCTGGAGCTGTCATTTGCTGCTTCCGCTGCGACAGTGCAGCATCCATTTACTCCAGGTGCGGCTGAGTGTTGCCCATCTCTGCTCACTGTTGACATGAAACAAATACACTGGTTGTCCATTTGTACAATTTATTGAGCTGTCAGACTGGAAGCGGCCCCGCGAGGCCACAAATAGCTCCTGTCAGGCAGGAGATGGAGAGGGATCTCTGCTGCGCTTCATCTTTTCCTCATCACTGCGGGGAAGGAGTTTCCATCAGACCTGAGAGATTAAAGGGAGCTACAAGTGGCTCTTCAGAAAGAGGGCTGAGGCAAAATGTGTAAAAGTGTTGTGGACAACGACTGACTTTTATTACTGAGACACACACACACACACACCTTTCCACTGCAGGACCTTGCAGCAGGAATGTGAGGGCCGAACTGAGTTAGATGATTAATCAAGCTAACATCTAGACAGTCTTCAGGATAGCTTGGAGGTTTCTGGCAGAAAGCAGGTAATTATTTCTCTCAATGGACCTGGGGTGCAAAATAGCATTTATCAATGCTAAGATAACAGCAAAAAAAAAAAGATTGCACCAAACAGAAGTGCAAGAAGCACATAAACAAGTGATGTTTATGATCCAGTACTAAGGAACAGATTGGGATCTTGATTGAGGCAGTTTTTGATGATCAGTATTGGAGTTCCTGACCAGACTTTTCCCAATATTTGTTCTTTGGTAAAACTGATTCAATCAGCAGGGGGTTCCTTATATTTCCTTTCCTGACCAATTTAATCTGTGTTGGAAAAACATGTTGAGGTTTGACTGGCAAAACTCCTCTTGGGACAAAGTATCAGATAGAAGAGACTTCAGCCGAATGGTTATTGGTGATTGTGTTTAGTAGGATGCACTCAGAATAGTAATATTCTGGTGAAATGTTGTGTTATTTTACTGCGCTTTGTAGGTATGGAGCTTTCAATTATATTAACAAGGCTTTGATTTCACTTGCCTAAATATAGTATCGGCAAATGCCTGATCTTAAATGATTTGGATCAAAATTGGAAGTCTAAGAAAATCTGGATCACAACATCCCTAACATAAATGCAAATGAAAGATGAACATTTCTCAAACACTTCCAAATTGACTGTATTGAAAGAATTATGCATAGCAAAGCTGTAGTTTTGCTGAGTTAAAGTTTAAACTGTTGCCTGTGTTAAAATTTTGAAGGGGACTTTTCTGCATGGGTTTCTCCCCACGATCTGAAAAGATACATATTAGGTTAATTGTTAACTGTACATGGTTGTTTGTCTCTCATTTCTATGTTGACACTCTGACTGAATGTTGACGTGTTTAGGGTTGCCCTCTCTTCTTGCTTGGTAGCTCTGCTCTCATTATGATCCATCAAAGCAAATTGAGTACCATTACAAAATAGGGAATGAATAAATGTTTCTCTTTCTCATTAAAAAATAAGTTGTTTTCAGATCAGTCTCAGAAATCCATCACTATCTGTTTGATTTGGAGTACTAAATATTTTGCTGGATTATCTGGGTTTTGATCTCTACTGCTGTAGCATGAAGGCAAAAAAAAACAAACAAAAAAAAACAAAGCTTGTTGGTACTTACAGCAGTACCGTGTAAGTATTAGATTAATTTGAGATATATTAAATGATTTTCCAGGGCAATGTACAGCACTTGGTGCATATCGATGCTCTGTGGTTGCTACTCCTCTCAAAAACTCACCTATGTAACTTGAGAGGGTCGAATCGGCCACTCTAGGTCACATGACCCATTCTTGGTGTTCACCCTGCTGTAACAAGAAAACAAAACAGACATGACACTTCCCGGATCAGACATATTTTTTGGTTCTCTGATGTAGGATTTAATCTAGAGCCGTGACTGTGGCCTTGTCTTTACAAGTAACTACATGACTCCTCAATCTGCTGGTCCAACGCTCTTCTATCAGATTCCAAAACACGGAGGGGGACTGTTTAATTTTGCAACACTGCATTGTTGCCAGTGGCCTTCAGGGTTGCTAAACCTGGAAGTTACTAGCACCCCTAGTGGCTAAACATTACACTGTGCTGCTTTAAAGATGACAGGCTTAATGTATTTGAGCCTCCTTATCTGCCATCCTATCATTCTCTCTGCCTCTCTTTTAATTTGACGCAGCATTGAGAGCTCTAACTCAAGGCCGGAGACATAACTTTACATAGCTGAAGCAAGAAAATCTTACTGAGTGTCAAATTAGCAGACTAGAACAATTCACTTTAAAGAGTATTGCCATGGACAGCATTTGCATTCATACAAATTAGGGGTGTCCAGACACCAGTTTTTTCCAGACCTAGTACAAGTACAAGTACTTCAGTTTAGATACTTGCCGATTCTGTACTGAGTACTTAATAAATTGGGACTTATAGATCACACATAACTGAACAATATCATTTACCACTAGCAATGACTGATTTTCAAAGGCAACAAATTCGGTAAGAGCTTTAGGTATGTTTCTGGAGTATTTGTTGCAATCTTGGTTGTGCTGCTGCAAACTTGTTAAATTCTGTGTCATGTTTAGTCTTGAAATGCTTTATCAAATTTTTGTGTTAAAAAGCACCTTTTTTGCCCCTTTGCACAGCTTGGCTGAGCACAATAGGCAGTCTGCTTCTTTAGTATCCTCCGCGTTTACCTTGAAATATCTCCAAACGACAAACACTTTCGCTCCCTCCTACAAGCTAATTTATCTCTTCTTTTTTTTGAGGGTCAGCAAACAACCTCTTGGTATATTAGCACCACCAACTGGTATGGAGCGGCGTCAGGCCCTTGAGTTGCAACATAGGACGAAAATCAAGAACAAGACTGGTATCGGTTCAGAGCATTGGGTTGCTTTTACAAGTAAGAGTATGAGTATTTGATGCTCATACAGTATTTGATGCTGGCCCTATACCGATACCAGTATTGGTATCAGGACACCACTAATACAAATAAACAGCCTTGTAGTCATAAATACTGAATTTGGACTTGATTTAATAATTGCAAGACCATCTTCTGAAGGATAAAGAATCTTTCAGATTAATGTAATGTCATGCTGAAGGCCTTTTGCACAAGTCTGAGACAGAGAGTGATAAGTGTACATACTGTGTATGCAAAAGCATGTAAAAAGTCACATTTGTTCTAATTTCTCAAAACTAAGTAGATCAATTAATGACCCCTGCTTTTGAGGTCATTGCTCTGCCTTACGCTATATTCAAATGATGCAGGATTAATGTGTGACTTCGTTTTAAAAGCTAACTATTTTCAAGTTGCTGCTTCAGCACCCGTTCTGCAACAGAAAACGCTCTGTTATTGTTAATTTACAGTTGTCCACCACGTCTGCTTGAAGGCTGATATTAAAGACCTCCAAACCAAAAGCCGGAGAGAGGAGCCTGCTGTTTACCATCTGGTCGAGGCAGCCAGGCAAGCTCGATTCAAGGCAATAATTGATGAGAGTGGAGGGTGCAGATAGTCAGGGGTCGGCCTCAAGGCCAAAACCATATCGTTGGCCCTGTTGATTGCGCCTTGTCACCTCCTTCACTTTCAACCCTGTTGAGTCTCTATAATTGTCCTCCCCCGTCCTCGGCCTCTTTGGTTGTTTTTCATCTTGTATCACAAATTTGAGGAACGCTAAACAAGTCCCCCGTTATTTATCTTTCCATGCAACCTGTAATTTCATTTGAAGAGCTTTTATTAGGATTTGAAGTTTATTTCGAAGCGTTTGCTTTTATAAAACGTGACATTTGTTTTGCTGCTGTGAGACAACAGTGACCTCGCGTCAACTTTGGAGGTGATGCTCGCACCATGGTTACACACTGACAGCGGGCCAGCTGCTGCCTCTTTCCAGGAACAGAAAGCGTGTGAAATCTCAATTCATTCAAGACTGCTGTGTCCTTGTATTAAATCAAAAGGGCATTAGAGGAGCTGGGCGGACATACAGAGACACATTATTGTCCTGGTTGAATGCGGATTCATAATTTCAGCGCTTTTGTCCCCGCGGGAGATTTTATCCCCGACTGATTAAACAACAGGGCTACCTGAGGTGCCCAACCGCGAGGACACAAAAGTCTAACTGCGTTTTGTTTGGACTTTTGAAGGGTATAGTGCAACCATAATATGTTCTGAGAAGCTAACCGCACTTTAGCTCAAAGAATTTTCCTCATAACAAAGTAGTTCAGGGAATGGAAACAAACGCTGTGTCCTGTTTGTGACAGTCTAACCCAGGTGATAGTCTTGCCCACATTATTATAAACGAGTTGTGTTCAATTAGCAAGCCGGAGTTAAGGAGGGCCCTGGAGACTGAGGGCATGTTGAGTCATTGGCGAGAAAACATTTTCAGCAACCAAACTTGGTTGTTGTTGTTGGCTTTGCTCTCAAATGAACTCCGTTTCTTTCCCTGCGCCTCGCGCTAATATAATCCCAAATGTTACTCTGCAAGTTGCATCAGCAATGGTTGAGTTTCCATTTCAACACATTTTGTCATGAACTTATCGTGACTCGCCCAGCTATGAGACAGCAGTCTCTCTGGTGGCTAATCAAGACATTTAGAGCCGAGGATAACACCTTGATTGACTCAGGCTCTAATTTCTAATCACAGATTCAGAGTAGGTTCGGCACTGGCTAGGCTGACAGTGAATGGGAGATCAGGTATTTACCGCGGCATCTCCTGTTTTATTGCATGCATCTGTCCAATTATCAAGTCTCATGGCTCGGGCTCATTCAGATTTTGAATATTTCATCCACATGTCATTCATTTATCTCAATTTTTTTATTCCATGCATGGAGGAGCGAATGACTTGCTCGTAATACTTGCTGGATGTGAGGTATTATATGAAAGTTGTTTAAAACTGTCATGTTTGTATGGTTTGTCTAATTAATGCCGTTCTTCTATCACTTGTCTTCCACAAGAACTCCGTCTGGTGAATCTCCCAAGGACAGAAGTGTTATATAGCTCCCCCAACAAGTTCTGGGTCTGCCTTTGGGTTTTCTCCTACCGTAACGTTCAAAGAAAACTTGCAAAGAGAAGAAACCCAGTATGCCTCCTGCTCAGATGGCCACAGCCATTCAACTGAGCCTTTGGATGGAGAAATGGCGCTACTCCGAGCACTGGCTTGATGAAGGAGCACCTTAACTTTTTTTTTTCTTCTGCGAGTTTCTACCATTTAATTTACTCAAACAAGCAATAGGACAAAATCTTGCATAATTGTTCAACCCCGTACAGACAATGTTTTCAAGAGCTACCTTTTCCAGCAATTCCAGCTGCAACTGGGTTTGGATCAGTCTCTGTGAGCTCGGCGCGGCTTGCCACTGGGATTTTTGCCCATTCCCCACATCAAACTGCTCCAGCTGCTTTGTGTTAGAAAAAACCCGCAATCTTCAAGTCTAACCACAGATTATAATGTCATTCCAACACATTAAACATTTTCCCTTAAAACACTCAAGTGTTGCTTTAGCAGTATGCTTCGGGTCACTGTCCTGCTTGAAGGTGAACCCCCTCTCCACTCCATCTTTCCCTCGATTTGGACCAGTTTCCCAGTTCCTGCTGATAAAAGATGACGCTCTTGTGGTGATGGGATATGATGACTTTACGCCAGCCATTGCGTTTTCTTTGGTGGTCAAAAAAATTTATTTTAGTGTCATCTGACCAGAGCAGCTTCCTCCATATTTGGGAAGTCGCCCACTAGCTTTTGGCAAGCTCAAATTGTGTTTTCTTATCTTTAACCACCCCCAAAATGGCTTTCTTCTGGCCACTCTTCCATGCAGCTTATTGTGGTCCAAAGGACAGATCCTCCGGGTTCTGCTGTGGAGCTCTGAAACTCCTTCAGGGATACCTTTAGTCTCTGTGCTGCCTCTCCAGTTTATAGCCTCCTTGCCCGCTCTGTGATTTCTTGTGGGCTGCCCTCCCTTGGCAGGTTTAATGTGGTAGCATGTGCTTTTCATTTAAAAACGGGGGATTTAATGATGCTCTGCGGAAAAATTAAAGATTTGGATCTTTTTTTATAACATTTAAGGAGCTTCATAGCAAAGGGGAAGGATATAAATACACAGTGCTGGTGAAGATTCTCAGTCATCCAGGTCATGGTCATTAAAAAAAAAACTAAAAAAACAAAGCAACTGGGCTTGTTTTCTGTAGTTGAAGACGTTTCGCTTCCTCTCCAGAAAGCTTTCTCAATTCAAAAAGTCTGGAGTAATGTGGAGTACCAAGCTATATACCACTGCCCAAACAAAGGCCTTAGCTTAGATAACATGCAAATTCAACAGAAACAGGTCCGCCCTTGTTCCTGCAAGCCAGGCCAATAACAACCCTAACGACTCCCCGTTACAGTGGACCATTTTAGGTCCAATCTGCTGGCTTAATGGCTTTAACAACCACCCATTACTAAGGGGTGGACCTGTTTCTGTTGAATTTTCATGTTATCTAAGCTAAGGCCTTTGTTTGGGCAGTGGTATATAGCTTGGTACTATATAGCTTGGAAAGCTTCCTGGAGAGGAAGCGAAACGTCTTCAACTACGGAAAACAAGTCCAGTTGCTTTGTTTTTTACTTTTTCTTTTGGAATATAAATACACACTTTCAGTTTTTT
Source organism: Fundulus heteroclitus (assembly GCF_011125445.2). Classification (NCBI taxonomy): domain Eukaryota; kingdom Metazoa; phylum Chordata; class Actinopteri; order Cyprinodontiformes; family Fundulidae; genus Fundulus; species Fundulus heteroclitus. The sequence goes on along the minus strand of NC_046379.1, from coordinate 12,804,768 downwards.
TGGTTTTGTTAAATGAGTGACAAAAAAGAATATGCAAGATTCAAATTCATTGAGTTGTACTTGTTAATTCCCTGTTTGTTTTACTATGTTCTCGCTTTTAATAGCTGTTTTGATAAGATGCCTAAATCAGGCTACATGCTTATTGATGTGGAATGGAAAATCACCCCAACTTTCTATGAATAAATAACTATATTTTCTGCAATTCTAACTTTTTCCTCCCAGTCCAACCCATTTGTATTTCTTACATCTGTGTAGCGGGCACGCTCCAACAAATTCTCCTTTGAAAGTTAAATCACAAGTCATGGAAAAATGCTATTAATCCTGGTCAGCTAAACAAATGCATATCTAATCCTCGTCCCCGCTTTGCTGAGAGACAGCACAGTCACACGTTTGATTTAACAGGGACACTGAACACTGAAGTAGCTTTTTAACAACTGTCTACGGATCTTGAGGTTCTTTTACTGGAACTACCAGATCCTAGCAGAAAATGGCACTTCACATACAGATAATAGGAAGGAGCCAAAAGTCTTGCAGCTTGCACAATAACTCAAGCACAGCTTGAAGCTTGCCTGAGGATGCCTACAGTTCAAGCAGATCACATCTATTTCTGTCTATAAAAAAAGCTGCCAAATGCTGAGTGCGAACACCTGCCAAGAAGTCTCTGTTTTGCTTTGTCAAGCGCTAGGCATTACTAAATGATTGCTTGGTTTTATATTATGGCTCCTATTTGTAATATATAGAGCGAAAGGGTGATGCTGCAGCTTTTCATTTGTAATTTTACTGGAACAGCCATGGAGGGTTTTAATGGTTCCATCAAAGTAATGTGGGGAAATGAGCAACATGTTCCAATGAAGCCCCCCCTGTGTAGGAGGCAAAGAGAGGGTTATGTCATCAGCGCCATCTCACTGGAATATAAATCTGGCTGTCTGTTAATATATTGACACAGTTTTCCACAGTACTAAACTTCAGTGTTTTAACTTTTGGATAAAGGAGATCATCTGCAACTGAGGCGAACTCATATGAACTAACAAAAAGGAAAAATAAAAAGGTTTAAATGACTCAGAGTAGTCTTCTAACTGAAAGGACTTTAGTGCTTTTAGTGAAATGGTTGAAAAAAACAAATGCAGGCCTTTAAGTGAGCTCTTTGTGACAGCTTGAATGAAGCATGCTCATAAATGCAAGAAAAGTTCAGTCACAGGCAAACCCGTTGTTATTTTACAATAAATTAAAATTTCATACTTCTTGTACGTTTCCTCTATATCACACAATTTGATGGAATAAGGTATAAAAGATTACAAGGAATGTGAACCCCCAATTCTACTGAACCAAAGAAAATAAAAATAAGTTACGTTGGTTGAAACCTTTGTATTGACTAGCATCAACAATCATTAATGTGCTAAAATGTGAGCATGAGGCTACAAAAAGTATCCACCAAGAAACAGTGGTGACTACTTGATTTACATTTGTACGGCTCACAGCAACTTTCTCTACATGTGACGGGGGTCGCGGAGGCAACGCCACTAACAAAGTTCACAGCAGTTACCTGCAGTTTTCCATGCTAACAGAAAACGGCCGTACACAGGAGAAAACCACAAGATCCACAGCAATCTTATGTACCAAAAACTGGCGAATGTCCCTCTTTTCATGCGATGACAGCGCTTGAAGATTTTTTTTTTTTACTGGGAACTTGTGCTAGAACAACACACAGTAGTGCACAGTTGTAAAGTGGAAGAAAAATAATACATTATTCAATTCACAATTTGATTGAGTGAATATCTTACTCCTGTCCTTTCACTACTATAACAGCTGCCATTGTTCTGGATGTGTCCCTTCTAGCTTTATGTGGAGACAGACATTTTTGCCAACTGTTCTTTCCAACATAGCTCCAGCTCAGTCAGATTTTATGAAAAACATTTGTGAACCACAAGTTTCAAGTCTTGCTTCAAAGTCTTAAAAGCCTGTATTTCGTCTTGGCCGGTTCCAGCATTTGAATATTCTTGATCTGAACAATTCCAGTTCTGACTGTATTTCTGTTGTGAATGTCCTACTGGAAGGTGAACCTTTCGCAACCTTCAACAGGTCCGAGCTCCATCAAAGGAAAGCATCCCCACACCATTATGCTGCCACTTCTGTGACTCAAGGTGGGGATGATGCGTTCAGGTTGACATGCATCATAGGCTATCTTTGCCATGTAAAGGCATTTTGTATGTAAGCCAAAAGGTTTAAATTGGTGTCATCTCATCTGACCAGAGCGCCTTAATATTTGTGGTTCCCCCTTGCATGCAAAGGCCATGTTTAATGCATGCATGAGTAGTTTTTGGCTTGAGCTGTTGATCTCCGGTGCTCCTTCATAGTTATCGTGGGTCTGTTCTATGAACGATGCTCACATTGTTTAAGCAGGTGGCCGTGTCTTGGTTTTCAGTTGGGGTGCACTCTTTCCGTTTTTGAATGATTATTTGAACAGTTCTCTGCCAGATGTTTAATACCTAACCATGCTTTTTCCATAACTTCTTCGTGTCTGCTGTGTTCTTTGGTGTTCCTGATGTTATTTGTTCTCTAATGTTCTTTAATAAAACAACGAGGCCTTCACACAACCATTGGATTTATGCTGAGATTACATGACGAAGTTGGACTCTATTGGATTTTATTGGGGGTATCAGAGTAACAGGATGGAATTCAAATTCATGTAATGCTTTTAGATTTTTTTCTTGTAAAAAATGTCATGATGTATTATTTCCTTCATCTTGATAAATGCACACTGCTTGGCGTTGGTCTGTCACAAGTTTGTGGCTGTGATTGTTTGCTTAAAATTTAACAACTTTTGCTTTTATCCTAAACTTGTGATTCACCAAACTGAGAGTTTTTAGCTGGTGTTTTTATATATTTACAGTGAGGCCACCTGATTTCGTCACATCACGCCGACTCTGCAATTAGGCTGTAGTGACCTCTCTGTCCTTCTTGTTCACATTCCTACACAGTGGGATTGTGGCCACAAGTTGAGATGTTGAAGGGGCATGTTTAATTTGCATATTTTCTGGACATTTTGTTCTGAAATGTAAGATTTCAATATAAAATATATATTTAGATTCAAGATTTCTGTTCATATTTAAGATTTAGATCAAAGACTTGAGATATTACAAAAAAGATAGCGACAAGTTTACGCTACTCGCAGCTAGTAGGTGACGCACTCACGCTTGCTGCATCTTGTTCCAACCTTCAGTTGTACTGTTTGCCAGCCGGTTGCCAGGTCCTTTGGTTAGCATTAGCAAACATTTAAAGTACCTTTCCAGAAGGAAAGCGGTGACCTCTGCGTGGAACCCCTTAGTTTCATTAAATTGGTACCAACGCTCAAAGGCTTGACCGATGTTTAGCCACGTTTTGATTATTTTTGTTGGTCCAGTCGTATCTGAGAAATGTAACGCTGAGAAGAAGCCATTTCTCAGCTCTATCATGTAGCTACTGGGATCTGGCAACGGTTTCAACCTGCAGTTCCTATTGGTGCAGAATCCTTTTGCAGACAGAAGTAAATCTACATGTTTGATAAGTGTAAATTCGTAAAACAATTATTTATATACTCTACATTTATTTTTTGGTTGTATATTTTTATTCTTCAACATTCTAGACGTTCTGTGGATGTATTATTTTGAAATTTTTACTTTGAAATGTGAGATAAATGCACTAAATGTGAAGAATGAATAACAGAAATGTGTCAGTAAACTTTTTTTGTTACATTTTAACATTTGACAACCCATGCACTTTAGGTAAATAACCCTCCACCAATCCCTCACTACACATTTAACACTGTAACATGATTTTTTTTCCTCCAACAGGTGTGCCATTCTTCTGTCTCTTAGGCTAAAAAAATCCCTCCTCTTAGGAGGAAGGAGGCTTGAAGCTAAAAGTGAAATTGACAACTTGACCTGATTTCTGGTTAATTCAGCTAATAATTATCTGACCACTTGAGGGCCCTAATATAGCATTCAAGTTTCTTTCCTAGAGGGTCAGCTGAAAACAACTGACATAATGACACCACAGCAAAAGTAATAAACCTCATTCTGCAGTTGTTTGCTGGACCCATGGTCCCATTAACAGGCACTACTCCGACTGGGAGCATCAAAAGTGATTTAAAGGCTTCATAGATGTAACTTCCTTTGAGAAAGATGGGATCTGTATCTGACATCCACTATTTAGCACTGGATTGGTCCTGTTGAGATATACATAATCAGTTAAGAGGAAATTCTGGTCTTGTGGCTGTGAAACGTGTTTCAGTTCATTCATAACAAGAACTATTTGTATATCCTTAATTTAGCCAAGTTAAATTTGAGCTAAATCCGACTCTATCATGATTTAGGGTTTTGTTTGTTTTGGACCTTTCCAGACTTTTCTAGAGTCAGCTCTGTCCACTTCTCATCCACCAGTTATCATCCAATCAGCTCAGTCGTCTTCCAGCCACCACTCTACTCTGAAGCAGCTCCAGCTGCTGCCACTAGCCAACTCCGCTCACCTGTTCACCTGCCTACTTATACCTGCCTCTTTCATCCACTCTGCTAGAATGTCTCGTCTTGCCTCTTGTGCACTTTCATCGTGTTTCTACCAGTTCTTGTGTGCTCTGCCAACTGGACTCTACTTCCCTATTCCTGTTCAGCTCTCACTGATGTGTGTTTCCAGTGCTGCTCAGTCTGCCTAGTTCCCTGTGAGTTCAAGCTGATTGCTCAGCCGGTCCTGCTGGTTTCTTGGTCTGTTCTGGTCATCTCTGGTTCTGGTCTGCCAGTCACCCCACCTGCATCCTCTGGTCCCCTGCCCATTATTGTCTGCCTGCATCTTCATCCACAATTCATTATTGCAATACACTTTTTAGAACTAGACTCTGCGTTTGGCTGATATCGGGTTCTCCAGCTCTATTCATAACAGACTCATAGTTCACCAGATAAATGTTCTAAACTATGGCCACAGCTCCAACATGAACTAATCCTGGTCCATTATTAATGTTTTGCTTGACATAAAGCTTTATATATATATATATATATATATATATATATATATATATATATATATATATATATATATAAATCACAACGAAATCCATTGCTCCCTTTATTCTCTCTTGTTTTTGTTATTAACTTAAGCAGTCATTTTTTTTTTAATTGAGTGATTCCCAAAGTAGCTGCTCATCTTTAATATATTGTAAAATGTTCACTGTCAGAAAAAAATTCTGTCTGGAAATTTGACAGAATAATTGTCATTTTAGACTGTTTGTAATTAACATCAGGTTTAACTTTTTTATCGTCATACAGTCAGCACAGATGTGAGTTGTTTTGCCTTTGAACTGTTATTGCACAGTCAAAACTGCACAGTATTACTGAATAACTGTCACATGTTGAAAGTTGAAGATGTCAGAGTCAGAAGCTCATATATTTGGGATGGAAAAAATGTGAAAGAAATAAAAAGGGAGGGAATAATAACATAGCAACAAATTGACATATATTAAACAAATGAGAAATGAGGAGAAATTAAAATGCAAAATGACAATGAGAATATGAAAATGTGGATAAGTTATAGAAGTTAATGGATGAAACGAAAATATCAATACCTGTCTGATTTATTAACCATTTATTGAATAAATCCTTTTTTTTTTTCTTGCATTTGAAGGCACGGTAAATAATTCCTTAAAATAATCTTTGGTGAATAAACCATTTATCAAACTATTCATTCATGTTTTCCTGTATTTCTCATTAATTATGGTGGGGTAGGCCCTCCATGCATTTTGATGTACAAATCTGGATACAAGTTAATCAAATAAGAAAACAGCATTGTTCATTTTAAAGTTGTCAAAAATGTGAGTTCAGCTCTTGAATGTGGTCGTTCACAATCCGGGCTTGTAATGAGCCTTGTGTTGAGGATGAAGAATATATTTTAATTTACAGCGAAAGAGGATTCAGGGAGGTTTGGGATAGCAGTTAGAATACGTGTCTTCATCAAGGTCACAAGTGCTCAGAAACTGGCCTCCCTGTTTTAACATTTTCCTGCACTTAGTCTACAAAAACAGTCTATAACATTTCACACGGATTATAAATGTATCAAAATTAAAAGTTGGATTTTTTTTAATTTAGCAATTTGTGGGATCGATGTTTCTAGGAATAAAAAATTAATTTGATTTCAGATTTGTTTTTGCAAATTTCTACCACTGTTGCCAGAAGGTGTGGATGGCACAATACAACAAATATCAGAGACATTAAAGAAGCAACAGGCTTCTTTAATGTCTAGGCTAGAAGAGAAACAACAAACCAAAACTCAAAGTTTGACATTTTTACAAACGCTGTCAGTGTTTCCTTTTAAAAGCTAAAAGATGTCAAACATCTGCATACAAAGACGACATTGTCTTTGACGGCAAATAAATAGGAGTCACATTTTCATTCTGTTTGACTCCTGCAAGCCTGGAAAGTTTACTTGCCTTTTTTTATTCTTGTTTCGCTGCTGCATCTCTGCACCATGACAAAAGAAATCTGAATAAAGAAATACATCCTTCAGGCAATATTGTCATTGTGGAACCTTGAAAAACTGAGCGCAAGAGAGCATCACAATTTGAACTCATCTCACCAGGATTTGTGGCTAAAGTGAACCGAAGACAGAAACACAAAGTGGATGAATAGCTGTATTTATCTTTTCTTAATAGGCCAATTTCTCTTTTCTTCTCAATTTTTTTATCTTCACAATCAGATTTGTTTAGTTATTTACTCCAGATAAAAAAGCAAAAGCAAAAAAGATATCCTTTTATTTGACAAACATGACATGAAAAACATTGGGCATGTTTTTCTCCTTGAGTAATTATTCTGTTCAAATAGCATATATTTCTCTCCAGGCAGAGAGTGCTCGGGCTGAATGGATGCTGCCACTGCATAATGGTCCTCAGACGTTTGTTGCCAAGGAAACGTTGGGAGGGCATGTGGAGAGGGAGGTATAAAAACACTGGCAGCTCCACTCTGACTCTCACACCGTGGTGGATGCACTCGCTTGTCATCGCAGAGAGAGGCGTCGGACAACTCGCCACACACTTCCCTTCTCCGTTTGCCGGCTCCTCTCCACAAGTGAGAGCGTGAAAGATGATGAGGCCAAAAGACCTGCGCCAGGGCTCTGGCACCAAAACCTTCCTCGACGCGATGCACGGAGGCAAAGTCCACCTGGCGCGCTTCATCCTGGACGCCTTGGACGGACGCATAATCAACTCGAAGACCGAGAACAGCCGCACCCCTCTCATGTACGCCGTCTGCCTGCAAGAGCCCGGGACCAGGACCAAGTTCACGCGGCTGCTGCTGGAGAAAGGCGCAAACGTCAACTGTCAGGACGAGGACGGCCGCACAGCCCTGAGCCACGCCTGCGAGATGGGCCACTTGGATGTCATCAAACTTCTGGTGCAGTTCAACGCCGACCCGGACGTCTCCGACGCCTGGGGGAACAGTGCCCTCATGTACGCGGCCTTTTCCGGACACAGTCAGGTCCTGGAGTTCCTGGTGAGAGCTTTCAAGAGACTGGGGCTGAGGTTGGACCGGACCAACAGCGCCGGTCACTCGGCCAAAGAGATCGCCAACTTTTTCGGCCACAACCAGTGCGTCCAGATTTTGAATTTCCCCTGCAGAAAGAGCGTTTGCAAAGAGGATCCGTTTGTCGATGCGGCGAAGGCGGCAGACCCGGAGCGACGGCTTCCCAACAGGCTCCCCAGGCACGTTCTCGACAGGTTTTCCAAGCAATCAACGAACGAAGAGCAACTGCCAGATGTGTTCCAGAAACAGACGGACCGCTTCAGGTGTCCCAGGAGTCAGTCTCAAGAGGATAGCCATCGCAACAGCTGGGCTCTGCCTCCTCAGATAGAGACAAGCCAAACCGAAGGGGATCACAGCATTCTCTTCACTGCCAAACAGCTGCAAAACTGCCAGCTTAGGGAGCAAAAGGGGTCGAAAATAATGAACTCCGTCGCTGAGTCAAGCCAGAAAGACATTGGCCGAGACATTCGGCTTCCAGAGCAAAAACAGGAGAGTTTTCCTCTCTGGGGAAAGGCAAAGTCATTTAACCTGGACCTTCTGAGCAGCAGAAAGCAGTCCTATCAGGGTGATGTGCGTGACATGAGGATGTCAGCCAGCAAATTAAAGAGAGCCTCGCTGCAGGATGACCGATGCCTGATAGACAAGGTCGAATGTCAAGGGAAGCCCCGATCCCTGACAAACGATGCCAGCAAAATTGCTTCGCTGCCAAAACCTCTTTTACACAGCAAGGCTCACTCCGGGAAAGCACTCCAGGAGAAAGTCAAGTCACAAAACGAAGAAGCTAATGATACGGCCCCGTCAAGCCAAAGAGGGCTACAGAAGAGGGGAAGCCTCGGCTCAGTTTCCAGACACAACAAACTCCTTCTCCCCAGGGAGGAGACGGAGCCAGAGAAGATCCCGAGCCGCGGCGGCCCAGGGTTCGTGGGCCTGGGGACCAGACTGCTGCGTCGGTTCACCGCTCCAGAGTTCATGAGGATGGTGATCGACTGTTCGTCTGGCTCTTCCAATGGAAGAGGTCGGATGTCCCGCTCCGAGACCTACCCTCTGTCGCACACACACCAGCCGGTCAACAGCCAGCCGAGCGTCGACAGCATCAGCGCTGTGAAGTGTGAGTTTGAGAGCTACTCGTCCCAGTCTGGCCTCGAGTAGATAAAGGACGGTTTCCAACAAACAGAAATGCCTGGTTGTCTTTTTATTTTTAACTGCACTTGAATTCTGAAAGTTTCAGTTCTTGGATAGCTGAGATTTCTTCTAAAGAAAATAATATACTTTGTTTTAGCTGCAGTTTCCTTTTTTGCAAGATTTCTATTTGAATATAAAAAGGTTTTAACGGTAATTGCTTGTTTACAACAGATTTTGTGCAATATTAAAAATGAATCAATCATTTGTAGATTTCATGGTGATAATTTCTTTTCCAATTAATATCACATGGACCTAACTGCATTAAAAGATTGCTTCTGTGTCTTTGAGAGAATTTGTATTTTGCTTTATAACAATTCATGACTGTGCAAACAAGCTGAATGCCCAATAAAACGGTAAACTCTTGATTTTTTTTTTGTCCCATTCACTTGTCTTTTTCTTGTGGCACACAAAAGAGAAAACCGGGTTAGGTTTAGGGTTCGGTACGCATCATTTATTGATTTCTACAAAATTAAAACGCATCGCTCTCTTTGCCATGAATGATCCACAGAGGCATAGAAATACACGAAACCAGTGTATCCGTGTCGGATTACAAAGACTATGTGCAAAGTGTTTTCTGGGCAGGAAGGTGTCCTGCATCACTACATGCCAGGCCTGTGTGCTTTGTCTAGGCAAACAAATGCAAAACAGTCCCTCTTCCACTCTCACACACACACTCTCACACACACACGCACACGGGTGTTCAGGATCACTGCACATTTTGGGGTTTTTCTTTTTTTTTTCCCTCTGTCACGTCCGTCACAATACAAAGAGGCTTGTATCAACAATGACATGTTGCCTAACGCACACCTGCTCCTTTACACATACATACAAAACTATACACTCACATTTTAGGAAATTAAAGTAAGATTCAAAGCTACCAGTGGTAAGGACCCTAGTATTTAGGATTTCTATTTACATTATTAATGTGTCTGAGTATGTTTGGAGTCCATATTTATTCATTGTGTAACCATATTTGCAATTTCACATCATACAAACAACCAACAACACCTTTTTTTTAATATTTATATATATATATGTATAAATAAATAGATATGTAAAAGAGGAGTAAAAGAGGAGAGTGGCACTGTTTTGTTCCCAGTGGTCCAATGTTAGCAGCTGGGCTTTTATTTACCCATTTATTATGCAAATATAGGAGAATTGTCTTTCACATCCCCAGTACATATTCAAGCATTCACATCAGGCCAGGTGTGCCTCCATTTGGCCATGCAAAGAGTGAGTCGTCGTCCAATTTCCACAACAGAGTGAGTGTGCAGAGGTACCTTTATCCTCTCATAATGAGCTACCGTGGTTTGAGCCTAATGAGTTTTGCACAGCTTTGCATTAATGCCCACTAAAAAAAAAAAAAAAAACACCGTGAAGGGTTTTTGGAGTAGCACTTGTTTGGAACTTGAGTGAAAGATGGACTTCTGCTGTCAGTGCGTCATGCACCACATTGTGCCGTGTTGATCCGTACTGAAAGTTGCAGGAAGCCAATTGTGTTGAGAGGTGAGGACTCGCATGCTGCCTTTAACTCACTCCTAAAGTGCTTCTCACATGCCCGAGACCATGCCGCGCCTGACAAACAACAAACTAGCCACCGTGACGCTGGCAGCAGAGTGCTGCCCGGGTCTGCTTCCCTGAAGCCTTCAGCCCCATTAGGAGGGCTGGATCCTGGCGCTAGTCCTCTTCGGGAGGCCTGTTACAGTACAGGGCAGGCTGAAGTTGGGCCGTTGGGGGACTTTGAGCTCAAACGGGTCAGCAGCGAGACATGCGTTTCCGGTACTGTTCCACCAGTGGGACCAGACACTGAGGCGAACCGCTCTGGAGCAGGAAGGGGTGTTCCAGCAAGTCAGTGGCGCTGGCCCGCTCCAGAGGGTCACGGGTCAGCATGCGATCCAGGAAGTCTTTGAGAACTGGAGAGATCTGTGTCAGATAGAAAGATAAAGACACCAATAAACAGAACATCTTGGCAGTAAATGTATGACACCTCTACGGTCTCATGTCGGTGCATCCATACCCTTTAAACTCTTTCACACTTTGTTACATCACACAGTTCAATGTACAATATTGGGATTTAAAAAGGAAAACTATGCTGTCTAAAAAAATTCCCAATAAAAATCTGAAAAGTGTGGCATGTGTTGTCATTTTCACACCGTGTTACAGATTCTACATTGGATTCAGACCTGGACTTTGACTAGGTCATCTAACACATGGATTAGCTTTTATCTAAACAAGTGGTGTCCAGTGTCAGTTCTGAAGGGTCAGTGTTCTGCATTGTTTTAATGTAACACACCAAACTCAAATGCATAGCCCATTACCAGGAATTGCTGTGGATGTGATTCAGCCGGTTGATCCAAGCGTGTCGGAGCTAGGACGCATATATGCAGCACATCAGCCCTTAAGGACAGGAGTCGGAAACGCCTGATCTAAACCTTTCCTTTTTAGCTCTTGGTCTAGGTTAAAGGTATATAGCCACATTATATGCCAATAAAAAGACCAAAAACCAGTTTGATTATGATACAAGAAGGTTATATACACCAAGCGTCCATCCTAAAAGTGTATTTATAGTCCTTTTTTGAGCTTAAAAGTAACAGCAGCACCAGGCGCGATGAGCTGATATAAACAGATGTGGCGCCATCTACTGGCAGTACTGCAGAACTATCAGAAAGCAAAATAATGAATCAAATAATAAATAAATAACTATTAACTAATAACTAACTAATAACTAATAACTAATAAATAACTATTAATAATAATGCCAAACTGAGCCTGACCCGCTGAAATGCCTTACAGTAAAGTGGCCGCTCGGTGTGATTGAAGACTAGCCGTTATTAATTAATTAAACTGATCTAACAGCAACTCTAAGAGCCTCATATCAGGACATTACGGAGAAATTTATTACCCGTTCATAAACGGAAACAGAGACACGCCATCAAGGTAAGAACCAATCAATCAATCGATCTATTTATAATGTTGTTTGTTCTTAAGACTGTTAGAGGTTAAGAAGCACATTGATATTACTTATATCACAGTATAAATCAGAACATTTACTCATGTCAATCAACTCTGCTATCACATCCCGGCAGCTTAGCTTTAGCTTCTGCTTCAGTGAACATCAGCGTTAATTAATATTCCCATCTTTTCCCCCTTGGAATCATATGTTTTTTTGCTTTTTTTCCCCCCACTGGATCTTGGATCATTGTTTCCATTACTTTATCTGGGAGATGCTAATAGCTGTTAGCTGCTTCCTGGTTTATCCCCTGCTGCTCACGCACAATGTCGTACTTCCGTTGTCATTATAAATAAACACGAACAGCTTTATTTAGCAACAAATAGAGCAAAAACAAAGCTGACTGACTCATATATTTTAAAAAAATTCAAATAACGTGGCTATCCACCTTTATGGGTCATTGTCCCTTTAAAAAAAATTTGCTGGCTCTAAAAAGGTTTTCTTCTAGTATTACTCTATAATTAGCTCCATTTGTCTTCCCATAAATTCTGAGCCATGTTCAATGTCTCTGTTGAAGAAAAGCACCCCACAACATGATGCTGCCACCATCTTGGCGTGTTCAGGGTTATGTGCAAATATTTTTTTTAATCACACATTGCTTTTTGCATTTAGGCATGGGACACAGCAGTGGATCTCTTCTTGCCACTTATCCATGAAGGCCAGATTTGACACTTACAGGAGGCATATATTTATAAATTAGGTAACGTCTGACGGCAGTCAGTTGAACTACATTTTATTTACAAGCATTAAAGGGGACTAATTACATGTGCAAGTTACACTTTTCAGATTTGGATTTGTAAAAATAATTTCCCTTCCAATACAATGAAGTTGAAATTGAACATTGTTACATGACAAAATGGGGAAAAGGTTGAGGATATGATTTATTTATTTTTTTACAAGAAATTAAATATTTTAGATCTTTCTTCCAGTGGTTTGTGAAGGTTTACTGTGGTGTGCAAATATCTCCCATGTCTTTATAGTTTTTTGTCAAGAAACCAACTTGGAGAGTTTGAGTGAAAAACATGCAAAAGTCCAAACAAAAACTTAGAAAACACTTTCAGAAAGCCTAGAAAAATACTGACAAAAACCCATTTAGAAGAAAGGGAGCAAAGCATGATGAAAGCAGGATTGGTTCAAACATTTCCACACTACGTTTTATGTATGTATGTATGTTTGTATGTATGTATGTATGTATGTATTATCATATACACATTATATCTTAAATATTAATCTTTGAATACAGAACAATCTCCATGCACGTGTATTTGTCTGTCCTGATACCTGGCTGACGTTTCGAACAGTCGGAGCCAGCTCATCTCTGAGCCTCTTCATTGCTGCAACGGGCGTTTCGCTGAAGTACGGGGGCTCGCCGTCGACCATCTCCACCACCATGATACCCATCGACCAGACATCAACCTGGCGGGCACAGAAGTGAGCAGTGTAACAGCTCTGACAGCACAGATTGTGGTGTTCCCTGGGATTATCGGTGGTTTCCTCCTCACCTCGGTGCCATATGGTGATTTGGATATGACCTCAGGAGCCATCCAATATGGTGTCCCTACTAGGGACTTCCTCTTAGGGATGTCCTTACTGATCTGGGCACAGAAACCAAAGTCTGACAGCTTCACCTGGAGGGAGCCCAACAAAATTACACAATCACTAACGGGGAAATCAAATCAACAGGAGTGGGAGGGGACAGGGGGTGATGATGTGTCATACCCGTCCATCTAATGTGAGTAGGATAGAGTCACTCTTGATGTCTCTGTGAATGACGCCCTGTGAATGGAGATAGGCCAGGGCTTGCAGAACAGCTTCGCACACTGTGGCAATCTGCTCCTCGCTCAGCCTGCAGAGGACGGCAAGTTTTTTTACACACATAAAGGCTGACTTTACATGGGCATCTCACACGTTCCCATTACCGGCTACAACAGCGCGGAGAGCTGAAAATTCATGAATCACAGCTCGTTAAAAGCAATGATAAAAGGTGCAAGGTTCGGAACAACAACTCCCACACAAGCAGGATGACGAATGGACGCGCTCCTTCCTCGTCGCAGATAGCGTGGCTTTGATATTTCACAAGTGCAACATAAACATACACAGAGCCTTGCAGCAGTATTCATACATCTGAAAGACCATAAATGGTTCCGGAAATATGTATTTTAGCCCTTCTTTATTTTGATACCCTTGAATAAATCGAGCACAGACAATTTTTTTAGATTCCTCCTCTCATTGTGAATCCAGCTGTTCCGTGAAGGCCGTGGAGGTTTGTCAGGGAACAGACCAATGAACACAGCAGATAGGTCAGGGATAAAGTTGTGGATTAGTTTAAATCAGGATTAGATGGTGAAACAATATCCCAAGCTTTTCCACATTTGACAGATTATTGCTCAATCATCTGAAAAACAGGAACAGTATGGCACAGCTGCGTTTCAGTCCAGGTGGACATGGCCAGTCACCTGAACTGAAATGCTGAGAAAGGAGAGCATTATTCATGGTATCAGCCTCAGAGTAACTCTGGACGAGCAGCACAGATCCACAGCTCAGGTGGGAGAATCAGTTGATGGTATAACAGCTATAACACGTGGAAACCTAACAGTGGACAACAACCTGAATACACAATTACTGCAGAGAAACATAGGGGGGGGGGACATCATCATACTGTGAAAGTCAGGGGAACCTGGTTTAACATCCAGCTGGATAAGGCGTTAAATATATAAAATAGTATTGATCAAAAGCTATTCATGTATCACAATAAGAAGTCTAGACCTAAATCCAAAGCAGAATATTTTGTGACACTAGAAAGTTGTTTAAAAACTATGGATCCATGTCCTTCCACGTTAGAAGCATCCTCTACAATGTGTTGGTCTGCCACTTAACCTCCCAATAAAATATACAATACATCAAGGTTTTTGGTTGTGATGTCACACTAAACTAGTTAACGGGGTGTGAATACTTTTTTAAGAAGCTGTAGGAGACGAGAAAGACAAAGCAGCAAGAAAAGTAAGGCATCCAGACCTGGCAGCTACAAGCATCTTAGGTATTGATAAGAGATTGCTGTACTCCTTTACATGGATAGCAACAGTGAGTGTTCAAGAAAAAAAAAACAAAAGAAAAAACTCACACTCTTCTTTTTAATTGCTTTGCTGACATACCAGCTCAATCAGGTGCTAGTTTGTATGTCATATGGCCTGAGAGAAATATTTGCATGTCTTTGATTCAACCGAACTAATCCAGAGTCATCCCACAGTCGTCAGCGGATAAAAACCCCACTAATGCTCAAATCACATTACCTCTGAACATTACCTCTCCTGGTCTGTGTTACAATATGAAGGCTGTAGACTGAAGGAAGTGTTATATTTCCAACGAAGACTGACTAAAGGTAATTTTTAAACATTGAATTGTATTCCCCAGAGAAAAGCAGCAGAAGTGGAGAGCAGACTAAAGGACAGTAAACATGCTACTTGGATAAACACTGATACCTCTCCTGTCGATCCCACACCACCCCCTTGTGGCTGATCGGGTCACTGAAGATGCTCAGGACCGTAAAGATGAACCCAAAACAAAAACGATGCTTTCTGCTGTACCTGGTTTCAGACACGATGTTGGTCAGTGCCCCCCCTTGCAGGTACTCCATGATGACCCACAGCTCCTCCTCCACCAGGGCAGACTTGAACATCTCCACCACGTTCTTGTGCTGATAGTCCCTCATGATCACCACCTACAGAACAAAACATTTTTTCACTTATCATCATGCTCCAAACCATAAGCTCTCTTTTAAGTCCGTAGTATAAAGGCGGCAATGTTCAGCAATTAGGAATTCTTCAAATAAACCACATTGGGGTACTTGAATAAAAACGGATCAATGAAAGTGGTCGACATAATGTATGCTGCAGCCTCTTTGCCAGTCCTGATTTCCTGCCTATTAAATACAGGACTTTACACATTATTGGCTTCCATAGCACCTAAAAATCAAGAGCTGAGAATATATATATATATATATATATATATATATATATATATATATATATATATATATATATATATATATATATATAATCATTTTATTCCTCGTCTTCCACTTGTTCATTCCCCTTATTTTTAAAGCACACACGGCACAATATGCTGTCATACTCATGCTTCCAGTAGGAAGCCAAAGGAACTATTGCTCAAAACGACGTTTAAAGATAAAAAAAATAACGGTGAATTAGAGAAATGTATAAGGTAAAGTAGGATGACCCAAGACTTTCGGCAAGCTTTGCCTTTTTCTGTGAATATGGGACAGTGCTAGGGCTGTGCATAATTATCGATATAAAGATTAATATCGATATTTTTAAAAACGATTTAATATCGATATTCTAGCTTTCAATATCGATATACCTCCCAACCTCTAGGGGGCGTTATTACAGCGCAACCATTATAGTTCACAGCGAAGGAGAGCAAGTGAGACGAATTTGTGGAACGGCCGACAGGATTTTAGAAGCTCCTTTGTCCCTAAAATCAGATGTTTGGGCACATTTTTGGTTTCTGTGACACGTTAAATGCATTGAAGCAAATACACTTAATATTTGGCTGATTTTGGTGATTGAATCACTGAGCATTAATTCAAAGTAATAAATATCGATATTGGAATCAAAGCAAGCTGAGCTATGTATCGAGAATCGTATCGTATCGTGAGCTGTGTATCGAGAATCGTATCGAATCGGCTCATCCTAGATGATACCCAGCCCTAGACAGTGCCTTGCAAAAGTATGACCATTTAGATCTTTGTCACATTTTGTCATGTTGCAATCACAAATTTTATATACTTTATATCAGAGCCTAATTATGAAGAGGAAAGAAAACGATTCATGGTTTCAACGATTCAACGATTCTCATCAAATTTCAAGTCTCTTGCATTCCCTTAACAGACTTTCTTCCTGAACAAAAAGCATTGCCACAGCATGGTGCCGACACCATCAGAGTGGTGCACTTTTGGTTTTTCTCCACACCTTTAGGCATAAAAGTCCAGAAGAAGTTATTCCACATGTTTGGCTTGTCCCATACATGGATGCTGGTAAACATCACTTTTCATGGCTTTGTACTTGCCACTCTTTTATAAAGACAAGATTTGTGGTTGGCAAACAATACTTGTGCAGTCTATACAGTTTCCCTCTTATGCCATGGATCTATGCAGCTCATGGATCTCTGCATTTCTGCAGCTCCTCCAGTGTTAGCACAGCCCTTATTGCTTTTCTGATTAATGCTCTCCTTGCTTGGCTTGTCATTTTAGGTTAGCAGTTATATCTTGGTAGTTTTGCACTTGTGCCAGATCCCTTTCATTTACAGTTGCTAAAAAAGGTGCTCTATTATATTTTCAGAGCTTGGCATATTGCCTTATAAGATAACCCTGCTAAAAACATCTTCTGCTGTGCTCCTTGGTTTGCACGATGCACACAGATAGGCTCTAGTTACTAATCAGGTGTCTTCTGAAGGTATTTGCTTGCATTTTATTTTATTTAGGGGTGTCGGACTAAATGGGACTGAATACATTTGCCACACCGTTTAGATTTTTATTTGTAAAATATTTTGAAAGCCATGCATCCTTTCCCTTACACTTTTACGTGTCACTCTGTTTGGCTCCGTCACATTAAAAAAGCCCACTAAAAATGTTGAAGCTTGGGTTGTAATATGACAAAATGTGAAAAGGTTTACGGGTAATTTAGATCCACTTGTGGGATTCAATCAGATCTCTGTACCTCGTTAAAGAGCAACTCCCTCCTCTGCTGCCGCCGCAGGTCCATCATCTTCACAGCGACTTGCCTTCCAGTGTGCTTTTCCGTAGCGATGCACACCACCCCCGTTGAGCCCTCCCCGATCTTCACAAAGTTCTCCAGATAAGTCCGCGGATCGCCCTTGTCCACCACCATCTGCAGGGCTGCTTTGAACTGTTCGTGCGTCACCTTGGGTGGGTCAGGAGGCGGTCGGGGTGCAGGATGTTGAGGTGGTCTAAACGCAGGGGAGCAAGTTCCATGAGGACTGGTGGCTAATGAGCCAGTGGGTGAGGGCCGAGGTTGGGATGGGCTGTCCTGCCGTGGGTAGGGGGGGTTGGGGCACCCAGAGTGCCTAAGGAAGGGCTCTGGCACACTTGGCCTCAGCCCAATATTGGGAGACAGGCCTAGAGTGTAGCTTGCCGATGAACGCACCATGCGCTGAGGTCTAATGCCTCCTACAAGAGGACTGCTGGTGCCGGTTGGCAGGAAACCGGAGTGGTATCTCACCGACGACTCTGCCTGCATGATAATAAAAAAGAGAGAGCTGAAAGGGCGTTGGCTGCCGGCCTCGGTGTCATTGCCCAATTTGACCCTGGATCTAAATCAGGTCATTCACCTCACCTGACATGAACCATGTTAAGATGGGTCTGTGTGGCTTTAAGATTCCCAAGACGAACATGGCAGCATTTACAGCCCTTCAAGCCCTTAAGACCAAATTTAATTTGGTCTTAAGGGCTTGAAGTGGACTCAGATAAAATGCTAAATGTTACAATCATATTTATTGTAAGGGGCAATTATTTCTTGCAGCAAGCTTCAAAAGCTTAGATGTGCCATATAAAAAAATATATCTTTTTAGTTGTGAAATTATGACAAATACATATAATAATACATGATAATTTGTATCTATCTTGTCATTGTTTAGGTCAGGGGTGTCAAACTCATTTCCATATGGGGCCACTTTGACGTCATGAAGTCATTAAAAGGGCCGGTTGCACGTGTATAGACGATACTTTTCATTTCATAATTTCATTCCGGTTCACATAGAAGTATAAGAAATGCACGGTAACATAGAAATAGCAACCTTAGGACCAGTTTATACAGTTTATCTGCAAGAAAAGTTAATATTGGGGTGAGTTACACTTACAGGAGGCACAGTTTTAGCCACTTTATACACTTTAAAAGGATATATACCTCTACTTTATGACATGATATGCCTTTTTTTATTGGCTCTTGAGGGCCGGATAATTTACCTTGACGGGCCGGATTCAGACCGCGGGCCTTGAGTTTGACACCTGTGGTTTAGAGAGTCTTTTTGCTTTTGTACAGTTTTAAAGCTTTAACACTAGCATTACCAGGGTTTTCGACCTCTCCCCTGAAGTCCCGAAAGAGGGTCAAAAGACCCTGAGTCCAAACTGACGACTCTGGTGGCTCAAATTAGCATCCCTTGTTCAATTGTAAATAGGGCCATTGCCTGAGGAATCAGCAAGGGGGGAGGAGAGCCGAACTCACAAAAGCATTCTACACTTCTGTACTGTCAGGCCAGAAGGTACGTGTGAATAGTCCATGTTGGGGGTGGGTGAGATCTATGATGGAGGCAGCTCTACAGTAGAAAACTAACCAAATTAGCAACACGGGTTGGCGTTCAAAGTTACTGCAGGGCTATCATTGGATGGGGTTAAATAATAATAATAATAAAAAGACACATTTTACTGTAGGCAACCCGTGTTTTCCTTACAAGTTTTCCTTGAAAATTAAGGAGCTGTTTGCTGACTTCATACATCAGAACACCCAAGAAAACAACTTTTATTTCATTAGATTATAATTGCACTGCATTTAACAAGGTCCCCTTTTTTTACTCTGACCAGTTTCCCTGTATCTAGTGAATATAGCATCCCCCAAAGAATAAAAGCAACCAACACTATCACTTTACAACTATTACCCTGCAGTGTGGATAAAACTAAATACTATAATAATAAACAATTGTTTGTTATTAGCAAAGTGCAGCATTTTTGGGATACAAAATCTCTAAAACCATCGTGTATGGTTTATTATGTATGTATGTTATATTATAAATCAACTAGCTGCTTGGGAGTCAGGGTAGAAAAATAAGCCTACTCTGTGCTTCCATCACAAACAAGGTAGTTCTGAAAATTATTTTAAAGAAGGAGATGTTTGTCTGAGTGATACCCTGTCAGTTTAGGCTGATGACCATGTCCTGGTCATGTCTAATTAGGCCCCTCTCTTTCCGATTTCAATCGAACAATAACAAGCTTATTGTTTCAATCGAACAGTAAGTTTTGTGTTGACTAGAATTTAGTAATTAAGCATTTTTTTTAATCTAGGAATATCAGGCCCTGAATACAAATGCAGTCCACACTTTTTCAGATTTGCCTTTGAAAACCACTTTTTAAACCACAGATCCTTTTCTATTCACATTACGATTATGCACTAATTTGTACGAGTAAATGTCATAAAATACCAATGAAATACACTGATGTTTGTAATCATAATTTAACAAAATGCAAAACAGTTCAAGTAGTACGAATACCAAATTGTCCAAATTGCCATTGCCTCTTATACGTTTGTATATTTCTCATGCTGGAATTTCAGTCCTCTTGACTTAGACACAAATACTTCTGGTCATTGCTCACAGCTGTACCTGGCAGTTAGTAGGGAGTTAAGCTTCCCCCTTCCTTTGGTGCACCAGTAATGGCCTTATTTACAGAACAAAAGCGCCGGTTCACAACTGCTTATAGGATGCTAATTAAAATCCTTCAGGTCAGTCGACCCGTCTCTGGGCTCCAAAGGTAGAAATGTTAAATGACCCTTCTCTGGTAATTCTAGTGTTAATATGCTGGCTTGTTTAGGTTTCTTGAGCTAACCATTAGAATAGCTCCTAATTTATTCAATAAAAAAAAAAAAACATCTTAATGCATTCAGACCACATGCATAAAATCCTGATATATACAGCATCAGAAATATGCATAATTAATGGGATCTATGAATAATTTATCGTCTCTGTAAAGTTGTGCTTACTTTCAGGTCATAGGAGGAGAAGGGCCTCCCCGGGCTGTTCTGTGGGTGCATGTACATGGGTACATTGGGTCGGAGCTCCGTTCCAATGGTCCCTTGATCTCCGTGGAGCTGCTGCAGGGTCACGGCAGGGCTGTAAAAACATGCTACAGGTCTCTGACTCGGCGGCATTCCTCTGGGAAGCTGGAAGTCTCTCTTCCATATCAGCCTTTCTTGAGGACTCCCCACCTCTCCGCTCATGTACGGTTCATGACTCGGTGCTGGTACGTTCTGGGGCGGAGGAGGCTGCGAGGGCCCCTCCACCGAGCTGACGCCGACCTCATAGGTTGATTTGGCTTTTGGCAATATTCCATTGGGCTGCAGAGTGATGCTCTTCTTCATGCCCAGGTAAGGGGTGTTGGTTTCACTGTGAATGTTCCTGCCCTTGTCCCTCCAGCGATCCTGACCCTCGTCCATCTCGTCGTCGTCGTCGTCGTCCTCCTCCTGGGTCAGGCCCTCGTACTGGTAGCCGTCCCCTTCGTTTACCTCGCCCAGCCTTCCCAGAGACTGGGCCCTCTTCCTGGCTGACGGGCTACTCTTCCGCAAAGAGTTGGAGCTGGTCACGGACAGGCGGCTCATGTCGTTGATCATGGCGGAGATGTATTCCCCGTGACCGACCATGCTCCCGCGCACGATGGTCTGGAAGAGAAAAAAGGTGTTCATCTTCATCACTGTCTGCATGACATGATTACATTTACCGAGAGATTTCAGAGCAGAAGTGATGATAAAAGTGCCGTAATAACTGCTCCGAGGCGAGTTAAATTTAGACGTGGGAATGTTTTAAAGGACGTCTTTGTAGTTTTTCAAAGACGGTGACTTTACCTCGGTTCCCCAAGGGGATTATTCTGACAGTCTGCAGACAAATATAACAAGCAAAGACACAGATTGCACAGCAGCTCCTACTGTAATTTTAAAAATGCGTTCATACCCAGTGTTTGCAGATCTTGTTCCCATTGCAACCACAAAGATGCCTTTCATTGGGATTTTATGTGAGAGACCAACAAAAGGCAGAGCATACTTTTTAATTTTTATTTATTTTACAAATAAAAATCTGAAAAGGACCCAAAATCAATACTTTGAAGAATCACCTTTCGCTTTCTGCAACTTTTGTGCTCTGATGTGCTCTCTATCAGATTTGATAGAGAGCACATCAGATTTTAAGTCTTGCCACAGATTATCTCGACTCTGACTGCTCCGTTAAAAGCGTTCTATTGTAGCTCTGGTTGCATGTTTAGGATTGCTGTCCTGCTGGAAGGTGAACCTCCTCCCCAGGTTTTCTCTCAGGATTGTCCTGCGTGCACCTGGCTACACCATCCTATTTCGCTCCTTCCATCTTTCCATCATATCTGACCAGCGTTCCTGTTCCGGTGAAAGAATAAATCCCACACAGAGGATGATGCTGCCACTACCGTGTCTCACTGTGGGGAAGGTGCTTTTGGTGTGATGTGCTGGTTTGTGAGCTAGTTTTCATCTTCACATAGCTTTTTTTTTTCTTTTTTTAGATCAGAAAGTTCAGCTTCGGCTTCTTCTAATAGGTTGTACTTGTCTGCCAGGTTCCTACAATGGCTTTTGAAAGAATGTAAACAGAACTTCTCATGACTTTAGTTGAATAAGGGTTTCCTTCTTCCCAGTGTTCAATAAAGTATAACATTTGGGGGTGCAAACTAATAGCCGTCATATAATAGATACAAATCCCACCTGAGCTGCTGATCTCTGCTGCTACTCTCTGGTTAATATCCTGCTTGCTCAGCTCATCAGTTCGGGTGACTTGGTAGGACCGCAGTTGTACTGGCCTCTTTCCCATTTTTTTATTGATGGGTTTACCACTGAGATGATCGAAGCTTGGAATATTGTTTCTTAACCCCACCTTGACTTAAACTTCTCCGCGACTTTATTCCTGACCTGTCTGCTGTGTTCGTTGGTCTCGATGATGCCGTTTGTTCCTTAATGTTCTCTGACAAACCTCTGAGCCCTTCACAGAACAGATGGATTTATACTGACCACCTGTAGGTAATTTCATCTCAGTATAAACCCAGCTGCTAAATGAAGGCAGATTTGATTTATTAATTAGGAGAGTTTCGAAAGGAAATTGACAGCACTGGATTTTATTCAGGGTGATGTAAGTTGTAAAACATATTGAAAACTTTTATCATTTTCATCCTCACTGCACAATTATGCACATTTTGTCTTTTTTTTTTTTTTTTTTACAAAACACAACATAATAAAATGTGAACCGGTTTAAAGGGCATGAATTATTTTTGCAAGGCGCTGGATGTTTTCATACACTGCATATCCTCCCTAGGCCTTTTAAAGAGGTAAAAAAAAAAGCACCTAAACTTTCCCCAACATAAAACCATCAGGCAGACCTCAGCTGTTAAGCCCGAAAAGTGCATGCAGTGAGTGCATGGTGGCTTATTAGTCGGTCTCAGAGTAGAGTCATGTTCAGTTTACAGTCAGTCAACAGCCTCTCCTGTTTCTCTGGCTCAAAGCTATTATATTCACACAGAGGGGGTGGAGGTCAGTCCACATCTCACATTCTGTTGCGTCTTTATCATAGTAGACCGTGGCTGGAAATAACCATTTTTTTATTATTGGAGTGCCTTGCAAAAGTAATAATTTTGTCACAAACGTGTTCAACGTAATTTACATGATAGGCCAAAACAAAGCTGGAAAATATGCCTAATTATCTACCTCCTTAGTCCAATAAAAATCTAAAAATGTTGTGCGCATATGTATTCAGCCTCCTTCCTGTGATTCCCCTAAATAATGTCTGCTGCAACCAGCTGCCTTCAGATGTCCCCTCGTTATTAAACAGATTCCACCTGTAGGTAATTTCATCTCAGTATAAACCCAGCTGTTAAATCAAGAAAACTAGTGGAGAAACAGCAAATAGGAAGACCAAGGAGCACAACAAACAGCTATGGGATAAAGTCGTGGAGAAATTTACAGAAACCTTTCATATAACGCAAATTCCAAGCTTTGAACACCTTCTGAACAATTTGTTAAATCCATCATCTAAAAGTGGAAAGAGTATGGCACGACTATGAACCATGCCTGAAAGAGACCCATGGCCACGCTGGTGGAGCTTCTAAGGTCCACAGCTCAGGTGGGAAAACCTGTTCAGGTGGAATATACTCTACAAATCAAGCCCTTTGGAAGAGAGGGTAGGAAAAAAAAGAAATGTTTGAAAGAGTAACCCATAAAGAGTTACGTTTGCAATTACTACAAGCTAAACAAGCTAAATGCACATTGCTGTAATGAAGCCTCAAATCATCCATTGCTCAATAAGCACCCTACTACCTCATTATCTGTTATCTGTGACTCTCCTGAACGCTAAAATATTCCTTCAGCTGTGTCGGGTAGAGCAGCGCGAAGGCATGTAAGAAGGTAGTTGGGCAGTGAGCATGAAAATACATTCAGAACTACAAGGCAATGGTTTAAACCAGAGCATTGGTGCACTTTTCAAATGATTTTATTTGCCAAATCCAACCTGTCCCAAAGTGCAGATGTAATGTCCCCTGCGTTTAACCTGCACTTAACTGTGATTAACCACTTTATTTGGTTTCACTTCCCTTGTCACATCAAGGCCAAACCTGGTTAATCAATAAATCACTTCAACAGGGTGTGTCTGATAACACGAAGTAGGTGAGAAATCTTAAAGAGAAACACATCATTCCCCGGATTAGAAACAAAGTAGTTGACATTAATTAGTCTGGAAAGGGTTGCAAACATTTCGACGCCGTTGGGACTCCTATATGCCGCAGTAACCCATTAATGGAGAAAACATGAGACAGTGGTGAAGGTCATCCAGGAGGTCAGAGAAGAACCTGGAACCACATCTCAGCACCGCAGACCTCACTTGCCTCAGTTACAGCCAGTGTTCCTGTTTCAACAATAATGGGAAGAAACTGCACCTAAGGCAGAGTTTCAAGGCCAAAACCTCGGCTGAGAAAAAAAGGACACATCAAATTTTGCCAACAAACATCTTGATGATTGCCAAGCGTTTGGAAATATATTCTGTGGACTGATGAGGGCATAGAGACCTGCCCTAGTTTACATAATCACGCATTCTGCTCTCTAGCAGAATGTCCTAAAAACTAAACTCAGGTAAACAGCCGGACAACGATCCAAGGCACAACAGTGTGCCCTCCTCAGAATGGCTGAAAAACAGCTGAGATAGCCAGTGAGTACTTCAATGAGTGATGGAGATGCCGTGGCATGGCTGTTCATGCTTGAAAACCCTCCGTTGTGGCTGAAGGTAAAACAATTCAGCAAAGAACAGTGGGCCAAAATTTCTCCGCAGGCATTTAAAAGACTTACTGACAGATATTGCTAATGTTTTATGGTAGTTATTGCTCCCAGGGGTGGCGCAACACGTTATTGGGTATAGGGGAAAATTACTTTTTCAGCTTCTGGTCGTGTTCGATAGGCTTTTCCGCTAAAAAAATGAACCCATTATTTTGGTTCTCGTATTAAATATTTGCTCTTAATCTTAAACCTTTTAATCGTGACAACAACAACAAAAAACCCAGCTAAAACAGAGGTAATCTTTACGGGTACTATTTCACGGTAGCGTATGCATGTGTCCAAATGTGTCTGAAGGCCCATTTCTCAGATTCCCATTTGCAAAAGAGGCTCAGAAACCTCGTTGTTTTACTTCCACTTCACAATCATGAACTACTTTGAGTTGGACTCGCGCAACATCCCACTGGGATACACCCAGGTCTGTGGCTGCAATGTGGCAAACTGCTATAATTTTGAGATTTGCCTTGTTTTGGGGATTCTGCATTCCAAGGGGTCTTGCCCTGATATTGATAAGGCAGATAAAAAAAAAAAAAAAAAAACTACAGGTCTGACCTAAATGCTGACGCCGTGGTTCTCGTGTCGCACGGCCCTGATCGCCACCACATCTCAGTGCCTTTTATTTTTCTATGGGCTCATAAAAGCATAAACCCGTACACGCTGTGAAGAGCAGGAATCCGGCATTTCCTTTGCTGTACCTGCACTTTTTTATTTCTTGTTTATCCGCTTGACGTCTGTGGGAAAGCACCGTACGCTGTTATTAATTGTCTGCATGCGGTAATAAATCTTGTGTCCCCCCCCTCTCCCCCCCTCCCCCCCGTGAGGATTTCGACATTGTGTAGCCCGTGTACACAGCAGGGTCGTTAGCGCAGCCTTGTGATAGATAAGGAAGCAAAAACACGGGAGGGGGGGGGAGCAGTCATTCCACGTTGTCATCAGAGTATTATGGGATTGTCTGAGACAGCAGAATCCCTCTGCAGCGCACAAAAAAAAAAAACCCTTCTGCAGTGATACAGCAGAGCTCTTTAATGAATAGTTCATGCTTGGATAAACAGGCTAAAAGTGAATCGAGAGAATCTTTACGGCAAATCGAGGCGCGCCGTACCTTTTTTGGCCTCAGCTCCACCTCCGTGATCCTGGAGGGGTCCACCATGGGTCTGGGCCTCCGCAGGTTTTCGATCAGGCTCTGCCACTGCGTCGGCAGGCCCACGAAGCAGCCGCGCTTGGCGTCGAACGAGGTGTGCACGCGGTGCTCAAAGTTCTTCGGCGCTGATATCTCAGGCCTCTTCTTTTTCTTCTTGCGGAACATCCTCAGGCCCGAAAGGGAGGCAGCCTGCCCGCTTCAGCGTGTCCCTGAAGAGAGAGAAGCAGTCAGCTTTGAAGAAACGACACCTCCCGTTGCATGCAGCAAATGATTAAATAACTGTAATCTTCGCGTTTGAATATAAGCAAATCTATCCTGCCTGTGTGGTTAAAAGCATGTTCCCCACTCCTCTTTATTCTCTTGTTTTCTGCTAAGGTGTATTCAAATACTATCTCCACCGCATGGAGGTAATCCAAAGGGCCCCGTTAAAGGCTGTGAGCGTCTTGAAGACATGTGAATGTCCCACATTCCCGTTGCCTTAAAGGCTGTCACAAGCTTCTTAGAGGGAAAACAGCCTCAAGGAGAGTGGATGGATTTGTGAGCACATGTTTAATGAAGGATATCTGGTCAATTAGGGCTTATTCATTCTCTCTGCCCTTTTACAGACGAGCACGCGGCCATGCTGGCCGGCGCCCACAGGCCTCCAGTGCATTAAGGAGGCAACACACAAGCTCACATTCATTCACACACACACAAGCTTATCCAAATACAAACATACTATGTATCTTTAAATTCCTCTATAAGCCTTCCATATCCCGTCCTAATTAGTAGCGTGCGTTGCCCTTGATTGCGGGGAGGGAGCCAGTTAATCTTTGGTTGAACGTGCTAAGCCACTAACTTATGGTCACTGCGTCCCCAGCTTTGCTTTATTTTTATACGAAGGGAAATCAATTCCATTACAGTTCATTTTCTTAGCTTCGCAGCTTCACTGAGAGATAATCTCTCACGTTTCAGTCCTATGTTAATATTAGAAGAGTTAATGCAGATCATATTGTAGAGGATAGTCCCAGCCGGTGATGCGAGTAGATGTCCTCTGGAATCTGTTGGCTGGATAATCCGTACTTTAAAAGATTATTTTTTAAGAAACATATACTTTTCCTCTCGATTTCAGCTGATCAATTTGTAAAAATACCTTAGTTATAGAGCTACCACTTTACTATTAATGATCAGACATTAAAGATGTGCACCTTCTCTTCAATAAGACCACTATATGCTCCTAAATGCATATATATATATATATATATATATATATATATATATATTATTCACGCTTTTATATATATAATATTCATGCTTTTATTTATATATATATATATATATATATATATATATATATATATATGTATATATATATGTATATATATATATATATATATACCTGGCACAGGAGTGTTTACTTACAGATTAAGAACATTACAGGTCAATTAAACACAGAATTCTTTATATTTATATATTAGTATTTCATATTAGTTTTTTTGATGATTCTAGATTACAACTAATAAAAACACAAAATTGCTAAAAAAAAATTTATAAAAATACTGCCTTGACTGTTGATGAAACAATGGTTAGCCACAAAAGCTAAAGAAGCTGACTGACAGGCGCTGCATCAAAGCGGATTGATGGAAAGTTGAGAGGAGGGAAAAAGCAACACAGACAACTGCAGCTTTGAAAGGATTTTGAAGCAGAGCCCATTCAGTCGTTCTGGGTTGCCGCTGAAGTCAGTGCTTCAATAGCCACCGCAAAAAAACTGTATCCAGGAAATTGGCTACAACTGCTGCGTTCCTGAATCCTAAACAAAGACTAAGGAGAAATAGAAAAATGACTTTTGCTCAGAGGTCCAAAGTCCTCTTTTAAGACTGCTTAAACCCCACTGGGAATCCCTAAAGTGTTGTCAGGAGGAGGATTAAGAAAGACGCCAGACCAAACAATGTCAACAACCTGAAGATTGCTATAAATGCAACCTGGACATCCTGAACACCGCAGCAATGCCACAGACCGATCGCCCCGATGCCACAGCAAATTGATGCAGTAATTCACACAAAAGGAGCTATTTTATCATATCACTATTGATGGCATGTCTTTGTATCATTTTTAAAGCTTTTCATGTGCATTTATTCACTACTGTGAAACCATGAAATGTTTACAAGCTACCAAGAACGCTGAATATTAGCCAGCACAATAACCCTGAGTCAACATTTTCTGGACATGTGGATGTCTAGGTAGAATTTAACCAGCGATAATGTGGCTAAAACAAACAGAGGCCTTCAAGGTGCCCCGAGTTTATCTGTTAATCTCCCATCATGCACTGTGAAGTGGTGAGAGCTGAGAAAATGAGTTTTGCAACCCCCTGCGACCCAGCAGGCAATAACGCTCGCTAGCCTCTCCTCCTTCCGCCTCCGTCCGTGAGACCAGCACGGCTCTAAACGGTATCAGCGACGGCTGTTAGGAGATGCGCCGGTTACTAACCCATGCAAACATCACCCTGCCGCATCACAATCAGGTCAGGCTCACCAGTCACGTGAGCTAAGCTCTGCTTCAGTGCAGGGAAAGGAGCATTTGGTGAGATGTGCCCCTCTCCAACGGTAATTCAGTCACTCAGCTCGTATGCTAAGTGTTGCATAAACGCGTCGCTCTCTCCTTATGTAGATAACCTGCCGCTGGGAAAGGCCCTAAAGCTCTCTGACAGGGACATTATGTGGTGAGGAAGGAACAGTTGGGGCTGAAATCATAGGCAGGCTTTTAACAAACGATCGTGGCTGTTTTTCCAACAACCAGCTATTTTATTTCTGCCAGGCATGAAGCCTTATTCTTTCAGTGCCACCAAGAAGTTTACATATGCTCATCATCATATTTCCTATTTAATTTGACCTTTTCACTATAATTTGGTCAGTTCTTTTTTTTCAGGATGGTATCCTGAAGTCATACAACTAAAGGGGAGTGGTTGCCTAGTGGTCAAAGCACTGTGCTTTCATCCTGGAGGTTCTGGGTTAGATTCCCACAGACTACCACTCTGGGTCCCTGAGCAAGACCCTTAGTCCAAGGAAAGCTCCCTGGGCGCCACACAGTGGCAGTCCACTGCTCCCTCAAGAATGGGTTAAATGCAAAGTTTCATTGGAATGTATGTTGCAATGAGAAATAAAGATTGCTATTATTAAAAAGTGGGTGCACAAATTTTAATTCGTAATAGATTAAACTAATCAACACAGGTTAAGATATCAAATATATACATATGTTTTTTTTGTGTTTTTTTGTTGTTGTTTTTTTTTTTGTAGCCATCATCCAGGTCCTAGCACAAATAGGCTGGATATTTGATTCTTACTATTATGGGAAATGGTGGAGTATGTCCAAATTTTTGGTTTTGCAACACAGAGTCCATACATTTTCAATAGTGTTGAGGTCTGTCCCAGATGCTTTATGTTAACCTGCTTTGCCAATGCCAAAACTGGTTCTGATCTGCATTTGAGGTTGATTGGCCTGTTAAAACATCAAACTGTGTCCATCTCAAGTCTAGAAGCATCCTATATTGTCACCCCAGTGGGGAGGTGCATGCATATTTGTGCATTCAAGAAATAACTAAACTAAATGGAAAAAAACCCCTGCAAAATCAGCAGCAATGATAAAGAACTTATTGAGCTTGTCAGGAGTAGTGATGGTTATAAGGTCTAACAGCTGGTTGTTGATTTGTAAACTTGACCTAAGTCGAGTAAAAGGATTTCAAAGTA
Source organism: Fundulus heteroclitus (assembly GCF_011125445.2). Taxonomy (NCBI): domain Eukaryota; kingdom Metazoa; phylum Chordata; class Actinopteri; order Cyprinodontiformes; family Fundulidae; genus Fundulus; species Fundulus heteroclitus. The sequence goes on along the minus strand of NC_046379.1, from coordinate 12,775,048 downwards.
GCTTTCTTTTTCATCTCCCCCACTTGGTGTGATGAAACAGTACAACTGGAAGCAAAACAGAACCCTCAGCATGATGCTGCCACACACGTGCTTGACAGTTCGCATAGTTTTCTTAGGTTTTTAATGCCAGACCCGAACTCTTAAAGTTCAATCCTTGGCTCTTTGACCATAAAACTTTGCCGATCGGACAGTCCATGTGGGCAGCTGCACATTTCCGATGACGAGTGTATTCAAACGTCTGATCAGCACTGCAGATAGCTGCTCAGATACGGGAACTAACCCAACTAATATTTACACAGATTTACATTCATGAATTCCTTTAAAAGCAGATCAATCACGATTTACCGGGAGTAAAATGCCGAGTACCGTCTTCCCTAGCCTGCAAAAAATATTGATACAGAAGCAAATGGGAAGCAGGTTTTATTGGACCTCCCCAGTTCAAACTGGAAGCAGGGCATAATAAAAGTGTCTAATAATCTGAAAAGCGAAAACAAAAAAAAACTAACAACTTAAGACAAGACACACATTTATTGTCTGCCTGGCAAAATTACTTCAAACGTTGATGCGCTTATTGATTTGCAAGATTTAATCACATGCAGCTAGCCTTATTATGACCTCTCAGACTCTGCTGAGCCCATGACGGTCTTGATAACAGCATCCTATCGATTTCCAGGATAATGTGTATGCGCAGAGGCAAACGCACACAGAGCATGATCTGGCTTTCTGGTCACATCCTCTCCAAAACGGCTGGGACTTGACCCTATGCCTCAGTGGCTTGTCTTGGAGCAATCAAAGTGCAGAGGCAGTACTCGGCCGGCCGCTGTCAGGGGTGTGACGAGCTGGAGAGGATGAGGTCATCCTAAAAATACTGCTATCTTAGGACTGTTTTCATTTCTGTAACTTTGGATCCGAAACTTTAAGGTGAAAAAAAAAAAGTGGTGAAAAAGTAAAATCACATATGCAGATGTAAACAGATATTTACATAGAAAAGGACAAATCCCTGTTTTCGTTTTGCTCTCTAAACATTAAATCAGACTAAACCTATTCCGTTTCTAGGACAGTGACCAGAATTATTTGTATGTACTGAAAACATGCAAGTATGAAGATCATGGGAATGTCCAGCCATAATCCAATCAGGAAGGAGACAGGTTACGTGTTCCTGAGATCGATGAGCTGGGGAATTTAATCTGTGTATCAAGTCCAGAACAAAAGCAAACGTCCTTGTGAAGATGTTGGCAGAAGCTGATTAGAGAGTGTCATTATCCACAGTGTAATGAATGCTGTATCACCTTGGTTTAAAAGTGCCACCAAGAGAGGAAAATGCCATTAATCCAAAATCAACATCATAAAAAGACAGATTATAGTTTGCAAAGCCACTCAGGACCTTATTTTAACTACTTGCTCACTTGGAGAGCTGCACTTCTAGCAATAGATGGCATTATGAGGAAAGGAGTTCATGTGGAAATACTGAAGCGATATCTAAGCATACTGCCAAATTAGTTTCAAAGAGGTTTCAAAGCCCCGACCTCAGCCCCATGGCAAATTTGTCGGCAAAAATGAAAAGGCGTAAAAAATCCGACTCAGTTACCAGCAGTTCTGTTGGAAGGAATGGGCCAAATTAGCGGCAACTATTATTAAATGCTTGCTGAAGAATGCTTTGAAATGTGTGATCCAAATCATACAGTTCAAAAGGCCATAGTCAGGAACCTTAATGGAAGCATCTGAAGTTGAAGGAAGTTAAAAAAAAAAAGGTCTTACTAACCTAAAATGGGAAAAGTTTAGTCTGATTAAATGTCAGCGAGAAAGGTTAGGTTTCTTTATTTCAGTATATATAAATATTTGATTTCAATCTAGACGAAAAAGCAAAACCAAAAAAACGAAATGCCTTTAAAAGATCGAAAAGTATTGAAACTGAGGGGAGGAAAAAAAACATAGAAAACATGATTTTGTTTTTCCTCTGCAGAGTGTCATTACTTAATCCCATTCCAACCTCAAAGCTCCGCCATGCAGTCCATATGTTTCCTGCATGCACCATGACAGAAGAGGAGGGAGCGCACTCACCTTACTGTCACGTTCAAATCACCCCGAGCACCAGTTGTGCTTCAGAGGCAGGGGATTGAGAGATAAAAGAGATATTGGATTTGCTCAACATTAGTGCTCCCAGTTCATTTTAATGTTTTTTTTCCCCCTCCCTATTTGACCTAATTTTTGCTTCTTTTTTTTTTCGTCTTCTTCATGCTGGCATGCATGTAGAGAAATGCAGAAAATGTGCAGGTGACTGCGCTTGCAGGCTTAGTGTTTTTTTGCTTCGGTTTTTCAGCGATCTAATTTTAGTACTGATCACCCCACCCTCCCCGGCACAAGACACATGTTTATTTTGTGCGGGATTCATGTCAAACGGTGAGGTGAGGGTGGGCGTTGGTGGGAGATGAGGTAATCCTCTTTTTGTTCTCTAAATGCATCCATAAGAATAATCCAGCTGCCAGAGTGACTTACAGCGGACTGTGGCCACAGTGTTTCATAACAGAAATCATTAACTGTTGTTTTTGGACTGTGTGATGTGATGTGATGTGGAGGGCTCTTCTATCATTCTATCAGCTTCATTACGATGACCGTTTCGCCCTTTGAGTGTAATGAGCCTGCCTCTAAAAAAAGAGGGAGAGGAGGGGGGGGGGGGCAGGAAGGTCTTCAGAGGTCATCTCTTTCTTGAGCTTTCTAACACACACAGATTCATGGGAGGGCATAAAAAGGTACAGGATTGCAGGACGTGACCGGACAACGCAATGGGACTCGTTTATGAGTTATGTCTTATTTCTCTTTGAAGTCTCCTCTAGAGACATGGGATGGCTGTCAAAGGACGACAAATTGCCCGGGATGAAATACACTGCATTTAACAGCATAAAATAACATGATGCTGCATTCATATTTCATGTTTGTGGTCTGACGCTGCATGCGGTGCATGGCATAAGGGCAGGGAATATGTGGAATGCTGGAGAATGGCACACATTCCCCTAACATGCATGGCTCTGGGGAGAGCGGATCTGAGCTTTTCGGTCAACCACCAGACTTGACTGTTGTCCAGCAGACGGTCACCGATACCCTCCACAAGGAGGATAAACCACAAAAGGTCGCTGCGGAAGACGCTGGCTGCTCACAGAGTGCTGCATCCAAGCGTCTAGTAAATGAAAAGTTGAATGGATGGGGAAAAAAACATGGCAGAAAAAAAAAGATGCTGATTTTATTAATTGTCTTGCAAAAGTACCGATACCAGGTTCAATGACCATGCAGTCCCTTTGGCTCAATGGCCAGAAGGCCGGCCTGACCTACACCCCAAATGAAACCGATGGAGTAATGTCAAGAGGAAGAGGAAAGACAACAAACCCAACACTGCAGATGAGCTCAAGGTTGCTATTAAAGAGTCAAAGGCTGATGCATCTCAGTGCCACGCCACAATGATGCAGAAATTTATGCTAAGAGGATTGACCGCAAATCATGTTTCATTCAGCTTGGCAGTTTGTTTCTGATAGAAAATCTGCACAGTTTTTTTGTATTTCTTCCAAATGTTGGATTTCTTCTAAAAACATGTGCAGAAATGTCCACGATAATCTTCTGTGCTTTTGTGCTAGCCAGAGGGCTAGCACCAAATTTCTTGAGAAATTGCTATTTTCGTAAGCAAAACCTTCTATGTTTATGGAAATCCAAAGAAAAAAAAATCACATAGTTTGTGACCCAGCGACAAAGAAAATGAAAATAAAACTTGCTGGGGAAATTCTGTGCACATTTTGCATAAAACACCTCAAATAACTGTCAAAACTTGTCATTTTATGATTACCATTTAAACTCAGTGTTTAGTTTAAGCTATCTGGAGCCGCTGTGAAGGCCCCAAAGAGCCACAGGTTGCTGAACCTTGACCAGAAATATATGATTCGTGGAATAGAAGTAAAGTCATGTTTTTCAGAAACATACATCGACAGTACTTTTGGTATTTAAAACAACTTTATTCCAAGCCTAATTGGCTGTTTCTCTGACTCGTCCCACCTTCCCATGTGACTAGAAAGAGATCTGATTGGATTTAATCTCCCTCCAATATTTGCATCCTGTTTTCATTTGTTAACAAAGATGTTAATGATTTCCATCACAGTTTTAATCATTCTGGGTGACGATAATTGGGTAGAGTTTAAGTCAGCTTTTTAAGCCCTGTGTGTAAGACAGACCTGACCCCCCTTTGGTATGACTGAAAAAACAAGGATACCCGGAGGTGAAAGGGTAGAAGGTAATTGTAAGGACTTCTTATAGAGGCTGTAGATTGAGCATCTTTTATACCGAGGTGAGGTTGGAGAGGGAGTGGCCTTTTTCCTATAACGTTTATTAGTTCATAATATGATTTTTTGTCTGGTTTTCTTCCTGAGAAAAGGGTCAGTTGACAATCACTAGCACAAATACTTGACATCAACTAAAATCAGCCAGCTTTGAAATTTTGAAAGTCGTGCAGCAGTGCGATTCTGGGGAAGCAAGCGCTCAGAAAGTTTGTCTGCTATTATCACGAGCTCCAACAGCGCAAATCAAGGCCTGAGGACGATAATGACTTAGTAAGATCCAACATCCCTGCCCAAGTCCATGCGGGCTGCGGTACGTTCAAGGGCATCTGCACAGGAGCGCACACACGTCTTCTGTTAATATTGACAGGAGTAAGAGGAACAGGATGAAAGCAAAGTCTGGGCAGTAGTTTAAAAAAAGTCTTTTTTTTCTATGAAAGCCTCTTCCTCCCTCTGCTCCTGAGGATGTCATCATTTTTCTCCATCAGCTCCTCTGCTGTAAACAGGCCATAACAAAAAAAAAGGGGAGGGGGGGGTATTTCAGGACAATACAGATGCATGAACACAGAGTGCATACATCATTCTGCCATCTGACATAATGGGACTGATTCCCCAAGATGAGAATGTGGACAAGAAAACACGTTGGCTCCTCTCTGCAGTGAACCTTGTAGATATAAGTGAGCTGTAAAAGCTGCTGCTTCCATTACAGCAACACTCTTGGTGTCACAACGGTGTTTGGAAGATCTTTTTTTAGGATGATGACATATTACAAACAAAATAAAAATAAAAATAAACAGCCAAATCAGTTCTCCGTGCGAAGTAAAAAAAACATGGCCGCACATACCAACGCTCCTCCGCGCACGCTACTCCTGGCTCTTACTCGTGTTTTGAACGGTTTGATGCCGTGTTGATAGAGAAGTATGATCACTCTGGACCAATAGTACCTCTCCACTCTTCTCTCTGGGGTCTAATTTATTGATGCACTGGGACTTGGTGCAAGCTTTACTGTACGTGCAGGAGATTTTGAAAGCTTTGATTTATGTTTTTTTTTTCCTTCTTTCAGCCAAGGCTTCGGCGAGTCTCTCCGAGGGATGAGGCTGGGAGCAGCTTTTAAGCTTTACGGCATCAATCTGCACCGAGGCTGCTGCCCTCCGCTGTTGAACATTATGGGGAGCTAATTCAACGCAAGGAGGAGAGTTAAATCATCGAGTACTAATTTGGGCTAATGGTATTCTTTTTTATCCAGGCTGCATCATGACCGGTGGGGATGTTAGGCTGCTAAGGCTCCGTCTCGAGAAGTTGACGGAAACGTTTCTGAAAACCGTGGTAAACGCCGTAAGCCGGCTTCCTATCCTTCCCAGTCCCATCAGAGTCCCGCTTCAAGCGCAGGGGTCTGCTTTGCCCGTCTGTTGATGTTTTAACTCTGGGCCGTAGAGAAAATAAAGCAGTGTGACGCAAAGGCGTCCGGCGAAATCAGAGGGTGTTGGAGGGTGCGCATCACCCTCAGAGAGGCAGATGCAGAGCTGTGTGTGCATGCGTGCAACAGGCCTTCTTTGTCGTCTCCTCTACCCTTTTCCCCTTCTCCTCCGTGCATATCAATGAGACACCTGAGACACAACGGCACAGCTTTTACTTCAAGTTTCATCATCGCCAGAGATGGCAATATCCTAGAGCTCATTTTGATCTCTGTGTTGGAAAGAAAACCCTGCCTTATGTTTTTGGAATGGTGCGTGCACAGACGCCGGTGAGGTTATAAACGTTTACGACACGCATTCCCCTCGGAAGGCATCCGTATGCCTCGAACTTTTGCACATTGTGTTACGACTACGCGCTCCATCGGGATTTTTACATGACAGACCAACACAACGTGGAGCGTCATTGTGAGGTGGAATAAAAACGTTACGTTGTTTGAAAAGCGTGCATATTCCATCCCAGATATAAAATCTAGTTCAACCAAAAGACACCTGATTAGTAAACAGAGTTCAGCCGTTTGTAATTTATTCACAGTATAAATAAAGTTGTTATTTGAAGCGCCTCAGAGATTGTTTGGAGAACAAATGTGTACAATTAGCGTAAGACCCAGGAACACAATAGGCAGGTCAGGGATAACGTAGAGAAATTATGAAAGAACCTAACAGTCTCAATTTAACATAGGTAAAAGGTTTTAAAACAGCAGCACACTGACTGCAGGTTGCTCAAGTGTGAGCCACCAGAATTGAAAAAGACTCCTGGATAGATGTCGAAGTGTTTTCAGAAAGAACTGAGCGAAAGTCCGGTCGCCTCCTATTAAAGCCTGTTTGTTGTTGCAATGACCCGGATAACTGAGAATTTGTTCTCTGTTCAATTTAACATCTGGAAATGGGAAAAAAAGTATGAAACAACTGTAAACATACCAAAACATGGCCGTCCACCTTAATTGGTTGGGGAGATCATTAAAGCAACGAAGAGGCCCGCGGTAGCTCTGGAGGAGCTGCAGAGTTTCTCCGCTTTCTTCTAGCATGACGGGTTTTAGTGAGGCCATGCTACGAGAGGCACTCTGTTGCATTAGCATGGTGTCGCTGTTTTTACAGTCAATGACGGCAGTTCACACCAGAGGTTTTAGACATTTCTTCTTCTTCATATATAATGCAGAGACAGAGAGAAAGGTAAGGATTCCTAAACTTAAGGTCAGTGGATTTAATAATCAAAACTACCTGTGGTTTAAATCCTTCCCTTAAGACCAACCCAAACCTAAAACTAAGGTCAGTGGATTTATTACGACTTCATTAACTTCCTGTAGGGAACCGACTGCCGACTGGGACTAGTTTCCGGTGGTTGGAACCAACTTCCGCCGATTTTGTTTTGTTTGTACTTGCATACTACAGTTCTCTTCTTTATGGAGAAGCTTTTAGAAGACAGCTATTGGTGAAAGAAGACCCAAAGAAGTCATGTTTGCTACAACATATGTTGGGGGACAGAGTGGATGAAGATGATCTAGTAAGATGAGACAAACATTTGCTATCTGCTATTTGAGATGGAAAGCTTACACTACAATTCAAAGTGAACACCTCTGCACCATGTTTCATGGCAGCAAGAAACATACAGCAAGAACTAAAGTGAAAAGGTTCAGATTAAAGCATATTGGTGTGTTGGAATGGCCCAGTCATAGTTCAGATTATTAGAACTATAACCCAATAGTCCTAAAATTTACTCATGGGGGCGGAAATATAAATGTGTGCCACACTTTTCAGGGTTTCATTTGTAAAAATGTTTAAAAAGCGTAATTTAATTTGACCACTGTGCCATACTTTGTGTTGAAATCATATGCAATCCCAAAACACTGAAGTTTGTGGTTATGATGTGACAAAACGTGAAAAGTGCATCAGTCATGAACTTTCTTGCCAGGTCCGAGGTTAACTTGCGGCCGTGACTTTGTCAGGAAGAATGAGTGCGCTGTGGATCTTGGAGCTCCAGACTGAAACTAAAATCCTTAAAACATCTTAGCCTTAGATTGATTTCTGCTCGACACTTAGCATCTAATAAAGACACTGATAGAGCGGCTCTGTTACCTTCCACAGCGCAGAGAACTGCCCGTTTCTTCAATCTGAGTTCAAACAAAGCACAATTCAGACCCTGCATCCCATGTTTATGCCCAGCTCTTGTACAACAGGTTCCTCTAAACGTTCGGACACATGTAAACGCGTCTTTTCGCTCCATGTTTCAGTAAATTGCCAACATTTAGGCAAAGCTGTAATGGTAGAGTCCCATCTCACTGGGTTTTATCCTTATTCCTTCAATCAGAGGTTGAGCGCTGAGGCAGAAGGAGACAGAGGATTTTGGTGGTGGTGGTGGTGGTGGTGTGTGTGTGTGTGTGGGGGGGGGGGGGGGGTTGAGGAGAAAGGGTGAGCAGAAGGTGAAGGCTCCTCTTTTGAGATCCATCACTGGATGCATCAAACAACCTCCTCAGTTGTCCTCCTTTTCTCCCCCTCCATCCCCATCTGCACCTGGCTGCCATGCATTCTGCTCACAGCCTCTCCACCTCCTTCTCCTTCTCCCTCCACCAAGGCTGATGCTTCAACGGTGCCATGCACAAGCTGGCTCCTTCTCAATGACGTTAACCCTCATTTCCCGTTTTCTTTTTCTCCCCCCTCCTCCCACCTTCATCCCCCTCTCCTTATCGTGGGGAGAACACGCAAGCTCTCTTAGGAATAAATTATTATTAGAGGGGAGAACAAAAAAAAAAAGGAAAGCATTCAGTCCTTCTTACCTTGCTGTCCAACGAAGAAGAGCCTCGCTCCTCCAGGAAGGATTGGAAGCACAATTACCCACTTGCTCCCTTACATCCACGCTCATATAGCTCCACACACAGCAGATCCATCCATCCTCCTCCTCCTCCTCCTCCTCCTCTTCTTCTCTCCCTCCCTCACTCACACACACACAGCGACGAGGAAGGACTGGCTCTCTCAAGCCAGAGAGCGCTGCAGGCTGCCGCTTGCCTGGGAAAGCCTGATGCGTTCCTCCCTCCAGGCGCAGGCACACGTTGCCATCTCAAAGGCTCTTTGTTGGGGCTGATTCATCTCCGGCTCCCCGGCTGAGTGCTGCGCCGTGCGCCGGCGGTTCCTCCCGGGGACGCTGCACTGAGCTCGGACAAAGCCATGGTAAAGAAGAGGGAAATAAATAATAATAATAATAAAAAAAAGGGGGGCAGCCTCCGTGAGGAGAGAATATCACGGCCCCATCATGAAGCGCCTTCCACCCATCCTCGCTCCTCCTTTTCTTCTTTTTTTCCTCTCCCCTCTCAAGCTCGCTGCCTTTCTATACGCGCACCCTCCCACCTCCCTCTCTCTTTATCACTTCCCTGCTCCTCTGCCTCCTCCCACTCCTTCGCTGGTCTGCAAAAGAACAGATAGCCCTGTGGTGTGTGTGCGCGCGTGTGTGCGTGTGTGTGTGTATTTTTGGTTTCCGGTAACAGTGAGGAAAGGAGAGCTCTTCACCTGGGATACCTTTCGTCCTCCTCCCCCCCTCCCAGCCCTCCATCTCTGTCCCTATGTCCCCTCCACGCGTAACTAGAGTGACATGAGAGCAAGAGGGTGATGCTTTCGCTCTTCCTCTCAATGCATTATCCCTAGGATGGCAGTGTCAGAGATGGGCAGATGGCACCGGAGCAAAAAAAAAAAAAAAAAAAATGTTTGGGTTATGTGGTTCGGTGCAAAAAAACCTCCTTCCATCATTCAGATAATAACTTGCAGACTCTTCTGCGTGCAACGTCCCTGTGTGGACCGAGGCGCGACAGACTGCCCGAGCCTTGTTTACCATCACCTCCCCAAGCGAAGCGGTCCCTCTTTTCTTTTCACCACAATCACGTCCTGAATAATTTATACAGCAGCGTGGACGGGCCTCAAAGCAGGAGAACGTATCGGGGTCAAGTCACGCAGAAGCTGCCTTCAAGACTGAATCTGATTTGGGTCATACGTGTAACGCGTGGCATTTTGATGTTTAAAGGGTCCCGTGAAGGAACTGAAATAATGATGGTTCTCCTTAGAAGAAAAACAAAAAGTCAGCTGTGCAATTCTGCATAACAAGGACAGATGTGCCTGTGGGGGGGTATGAGAGACTTCGTCCCCCTGTCTCTTTTACCCCTAATGTGTCAGCATTTAGACACACTACCTTGCAAAAATAATTCAACCCCCTTGGAACCTTATCATGGATATGTGAATTTGAATGTTTTTTTTTTTTTCCCCCGCTACAAATAATCTAAACCTGTGGCATGCAAAACATTAAAAAGATATACAGTAACTATGGTAAATGAAATTAATTTATGTAGCGCTTTCTATTCATTCTGACCACTTAAAGCGCTTTACAATATGCAGCCAATCGCACTGATACACACATTCATACACCAATCCGCAGATTGGTAGGCAACGTGGGGTTAAAGTGCCTTGCCCATGGGCTTATCGACATGTAACAGAAACCCACAACCTTTAGACACCTCTACCCACTGAGCCACCCTGGGGGATATGGGGGAGCTGCAGAGATCCACAACTCTATTTATTTATTTATTTTTTATTTATTTATTTTTTCTATTTCCCATGCATTGTTTACATTGTTACATTGTTTTTCATCCCAATTGTTTACATAAATCGCTGCTGCATCTTTATCCTGAAAATTAGTGCAATTTACTGTGATTTTTAGAGTGATTTCTAGAGTGATTCTTTTCAAGCTGTATGCAAACAAAATTCCGTTCTGTACGCACTTTGTGCATACAAAATGACAATAAAGATATCTATCTATCTATCTATCTATCTATCTATCTATCTATCTATCTATCTATCTATCTATCTATCTATCTATCTATCTATCTATCTATCTATCTATCTATCTATCTATCTATCTATCTATCTATCTATCTATCTATCTATCTATCTATCTATCTATCTGGTGGAGGAACCCCACTGACTATTATTCAAGTACAAATGTAAGGGGGGTTGGCAAGAAGACAGCCATTGTTGAAAGAAAGCCACATTTAGTCCCATTTGCTGGTTGCCTCAAGCCATGGGGGAAACAGCAAACATTTTGAAGAAGGTGCTCTTAACTTGCTCATGTGTTAGAACGGCCCAGTCAAAGTTCCGACCTACAGCAAGTCCAGTTAAGTCTGCGGGAAGACCAGAAAAATTGTTGGTCAGAGATGCTCCACATCCAACCAGACTGAGCTCGAGAAGTTTTACAAGGAGAAAATAGCAACAACAAAAAAAATTTCTTCTCTTGATGTGCAAGGACTTCCACCTTTAATTTAAACCAAAGGTATTTCACTCATGTGCTGACTCAGGGAGTCTCAATAGTATGGGACACTTTTCAGATTTTGGTTTGTTTAC